>NC_051157.2:123084307-123193848 GCF_013339745.2 Dermacentor silvarum
GAATAACCCAGCTCAGTGATAAGAATTATGCTACCTGCCACAGGTGATTTCTAAAAATTCTGTAAGGCTTAAAAATGAACACCCTGTAGTTTTTCCTTGAGTAGTTCTTCGAGTAGATTTTACCAGTAAATTGGCCTGGAGAGGTAGCGATCTATTGTTGAACGTGAAGGACTAAGATTCTCTTCTTACATAAAACGTTCACACTAGCAGCGCTGTTACTTGATCGTGACGTCACAAATTTATCTTGTTTTGGCTGATTACAATGCGGAAATATGACGTATCTTCCTAAGCTGAATGCGTAGATTTTAAATTATGCCAGATAATAACGACTTATGGGTATTATTTAATTTGTGTCCGGCAGACGCTTGAGAATGCCATGACGTCAGGTGAAGGCAGCGCGTGAAGTGGGGTACCTGCCTGAGTTTCGTTCACACTTCATTTCTCTATTGAGAACGCTCCTTTCACATTGCGACTGACACTGTTACATTGCTACTGACACAGTTGCACGTTACTAACCTTTGTAATGTTTCCCATTGTTTACTCCTATTATTTCTTTCGTAATTATGACAATATCATCACAACACTTGAACGCCGCGCGGAGTCCTCGTTATGATTTCAAACTGTTTTTTCCTCCTCCAGAACATGCAGTGACGCCTGTTTCCATGAGAAGCATTGTTGACCAGCCTTCAACGAAGACTAACCTGGACGACTTGTGGGACCGTTACAAAATTTTCCACTACGGTCAAATCAACCCCGAGGCGACGTACCATAACCTGACTGCTTCCCAGGCCGTGGAACGTGCAGCCATAGGCCTACAGGTAAGTTGCATGTACACGCGCACTCTTTTCAGTAATAAAGATGCTGTGAAAGCGCACGTTGACAAGCATCAATCGCGCTCTTTCGGAAGTTACAATTCATGCAATCAATAGGGGCTTGAGAGGCACAGGCTAACCTGCAAGGAGTACACAAGCCCAAGACTTACGGCAGACATTACAATGGTTGAAAGCTTCGAAAGCTACATCCAACGTATGCACGAGCATTTGTTGGCTAAGTTTTGCTAGGAAACGCTAAGTGCTGCTAGGCGCGGTATTCTAAATTGGCTCGCCGCCGAAGCGCAGATTTTCGCTTGGCCGCGCGATGCGCTTCAAGATGAGTGACTTCTTCGGCTCTCTGGATCTTCCTTGGTCGTCCCATGTCAAGGCTACGTGTACTCGCCACAGAGTCAACGAGAGTTCTGCCACCGTCGCGGCGGCTCCGAGCGTTATCTGCCCGGTGACGTCACGGCCAAGCTGCGCCTCCACACTTGGCGAGGTGTGGCTGGTCGTAACCTGCCGAGCCGCCGCCAGAGGCGCCTGCTGCAGTCACGGACACCTTGCGCGTTCGGTGCGAGCGCGGGAAAACGGGGAAGCCCGAACGGCGTCGGCAGCAACTCTGCGCGTTGCCTCTTTGGTGCTGCTACAATTTCTTTCTCTCTCTCTCTCGCTCTCATTTTCTATATCACTCCCCCGAGCATATCGCGCGCCGCGCGCATACTCTCCTTCCCTCTCCTTAACGTCCCATGTCAAGGAACGGCACGGAGAGGAGGCGAAGCACAGGCCGCTCCGCGAGGTGGTTGCTATGCAACGCGTGGTGACGTTATCGCCAGGAGCAGTTTTTGTTCGCACTACGCGGTGTAACCAAGAGCTTAAACAGCTCCGCTGTTAAAACGTTGGCGGTAGTGAGTTTCGAATCTACGACCCAACTCTCAGACGGCCAACGTTTTATCCACTGCACTAAACTATCTGCTTTATGACGTCATACTACTTGGAACAAAATTTGTATTGCTAAGACCGGCGTGATGAAAGCGGGGACATCAAAATCACCGTGGATTACTCGGAAACATCCCCATTAGATTCTATCACAGTCGGGTAAGCTAGCATAACGTCACGGATCGAAGTGCGCCGGCCTTGTGCGTTGGCCAAACGCCCAACGCACTCGCTTGCCCGTGAGCAGTTCATAACTCGCAGGGCCGCCCAGCGACGTTGAATTGGACATTAATGCTTTCACGTTCACAACTCATAAGTGCTGACGTGTCGTCAGAATTTTTTTCTATAGTTTACACGTTTAGAACATTCATTTCCTGAAATAAAATGCCAAGTTGAAAATATTGTGTCAGTACCCGCTTAAGGAATTTGTACAGAGGCACTATAGTTCATCCACGCACATTTTACTTTTATTGCGATAGCAATTATATGGACACTCCAAAGCAGATTTCTGCCGTCGGCGTCGCCGTCGTCGTCGCCGATGCCGTCGCCGTCGCCGTCGCCGTGAGGTTCCGTATGACGTTAATGGAGATGAAATCGTCACCGCGCGCCGCCGAACGCTGTATGTGCGAGTGAAAGGGTGCGAGGGACGCGCGCTTTCACGGATAGTGAACCCACGCCGGAGAACAAACACGCGTTCTGCGCCGTGCGTGCACCGTAAGGGCTGCAGAAGTAGGCGTCTCTTTCCTCCTTTACAATCACCATATATGTAGAGCAAACGCGCTTTCTGCCAACGATCGAAAGGCCGTGGTGGGAGGGGGAGGGAAGGGAGGCGACGTTTAGCTACGGCACCAAGTGAATATTTATATCAGAGGCTCCGGCAACAGTCACCAACGCTGCACGCATTTTGTGCGAACGTGGGCAAAACGCCGACGGCGTCGACAGCAGTTCTGCGTGTTGCCGGTGCTGCTGCATGCCCAAGTTTACATAGCTGATAAAGCCACTGTCATTACTCCGTATAGCTCTCTACAAATTTGCTATCGCAATTGATGCTTCGCCTTTCAGGTGAAACTGCGACAACTTTTTTTCTGGCCCTTTTACTCTAGTGGCGTTCGTAGTATTCCCAGCTGAGGCAGCTGGATAAGTTGTGCGTTGTTCGTAATATACACTGTAAGCGCTCCGTATCCCTTGCTTACATAATACACAGCTAAGGCCGTAACCTACGCAATAATTATCACGTGAAGCTAACTTGAAAAAAAAAAAGATATAAAGAAATTAGGTTGTTTAGTTCACCGAGGACCGCGGTGAGACGTATACAACTGGTGGTCGAACTGGTGGTCAAGCTATTTTCATTTAAACGCTCATAACACAACCACACTCTTCAAAATTTGCCTTCCTATTTCAATCAACTTTCCTTACATTTTCTCAAAATATACTTCGTGAGTGACTTATTTCTTTCAAAAATCGTAACAACTGGCATATGACGTTTTTGCGCCCTTCCTGTCGCATTCAGAGTTTCGTCGTAAAGCAGGAAATACATGGTATCAAACTCCGTTGAATTAGACATTCTACCTTATCACCAAGAACATGCAGCTTGAATGTGCAGCTTTCATGAATGTCTGCAGCACTTGTGAATTTATATGCTGAAATGAGAACTTCTCAGGATAGTGCCGAATGATTCTCGTTGAATCTGGCGTTTGCGAAGCACAGTTCTTATGCATTTTACGCAAGTTCTACTCTAACCTTGTGTTTATAAGGCATTTCAGGCATACAGTGACTTCTAAACGCCTATGTCGAAAAGCAAGCATTCAGGCATGCTGGATTTGCTCGCAGCTGAATTGAGCTGCTACCCCTAGATTCGCCCCCATGTTTGCGCAGAACCCCCACCACACTCTTCAATATTTCAGGTGCAAGAAGTATAAAGTATGGCAAATCGGTTTGCGGAATCACGGACGAAAATTTTGTCAACTGCGAAGCTTTCTTTCCCAGAAACCCGTACAGGTTTAATTTGTGGCTTCGTGCTGCATTCGCGTGGGTGACGATTTTGCTTTCAGTTTAAAGAACGCTTTTATGTAAACTGGCGGGCCTGCTTTTAAACATATGCCGGAGCACGACGTTTCATACGATGCCGTATACGCGGCCTACCACAAGAGAAGTTCATTTATTTGTTGTCTGCTTAATGGGCGGACGTGACTTGATAGAAAAATCTCGCGGTAGAAAAAAAAGTGGGACTTTATGTGACTGTATCTGCAAGCGAAAACGGAAGCGGGCAGGTGCACTGTATTTACGGTGAAGTGTTGCTCTTTGCCGCCTCGAGTTAACGTTACTGCTACTGGGTGGATCACAATTTCGACTATGAGAACTTTATTGCAAAGGTTGCGAGCAGAAGCTGCCAGACGGATGCGCTTTCCACGCATCAGTTAACGTTGTCACCAGCCGATGATGATCAGATCATTGGTCCGTTTACCAAAACCGCACGTTGCCATAGAGACGAAATTTTCTTTCTGTGAAAATGTTCATCTTAGCAGCCGAAAGAGCGTTGATAATTGTATTTCTGCATCACTCTGACACCGACGGAACCAGACGTACATACCTTCTCAGAGGAGCAGGAGCAGTGCGCCAAATTGAAAGTTATTACTCGGCAAAAGTTATTACTGCCTAAATTGAAACAGCTAACATCACGACATCATTCTTAGGTCGATAACTTATTACGTTCGAGATGCAAGACAATATCATAGTTACGTAAGTTTTTAAAACACATTTGCGCACTTTTGCGCGTATAGTAGTGACAGTCGAAAATAATGACAACCATCTTGCTTTTAATGAAGAGGGCGTTTGATGACATGATTTCATGGCTTCATAAATAGTAGCAAACTCGCGGTGCTAGATAATTGTTGATAGCTAAATGTTATAACTTCCGTGCTGTTTTTCATTTTTTGTGATATAAGAAAAAAAACTTCGAGTAGTTCAGTCACGTGCATAAAAAATCAGACCAATGGCGTCGCATAGTAACGCCCTGGGCCGGTTGTGTGGTCTCAAATAAAGTTAATAATGCCAAGTTTGATGTTCCGACGTCTTATGACTTCCCCAACTACAATAAATGCAGCCGTAATCGCAGGCCAGAACACAAAATTTAGGACCAGTGTAACGTGTTTGCATTAAGTGTATATGTGATGTGTGTTGTGTTTCAGTACTAAAACGTCCTGACAGAATGCCCGTATTGCTGAATGTTGACCGTTGTTCTTTCTGCAGATGTTTTCCAGTCTCATGCAGAACAAGAAGAACGCCACCCAAAGGTCAAGCTACACAATTATCCATTACTGGTTGTGGGAACTATCTAATGCACGGTTCATCAGCAAGGTGCTCCAGTAAGAAAAGTGGGCCGAATAAATGCCAGCTGTTAATCACATTCTCAACAAAAAAGTTAGCGTAGCTTTCACTAGTGGCGCAAGGCTAAAGAAACGGCGGAGCTGATCGGCACCAAGCTGGTTCTGGCCTTACGGGTTATGCTTTTCTGGAATTTATTGATTATTGAATGATTATCGATTACCTAGTGATTGGTTATTGATGGGCTATCGCAAGGTATTGGCCACCTATGTGGGCTAGGCTAAGCACTACCAAGTCATCCCCAACATTTCCCGGAATTTATTTATTATTGATCGATTATTGATTAGCTATTGATTGGCTATCAATTAGATATCTATCACTGACTAATCCTCAGTAATCCCAACCATGCTCAGCTAGACAGCCACGCTCAGCTTCGCTAGTTCACATGGGTATGTGCCATTGCGCTTGGACATTTACTGCACAACCGCCAGGATCGGCCCACATTTTCTGTTCGCGGTTGACACATTACGCCCTGCTTAAACAGCTCCGCTGTTAAAATTGTTCATGTTTCTGCCTTTGCATCCATGTGTGCATGCTGCCAACTCGCGTCCGTGCATGAAAGTGATTGTTACCTGGGCATGGCAATCTTTGTAGGTGTCAGCGTCCCTTCATTCTGCTGGAAGTCAGGTCACATAAGTACGCACCGGTGTGTCATAGCTGAGAAATATGAAATGTATTTCAACAGTTTGCAGTATAAGCTTGCACACAAATATTGGGTTTGAGGAACAGCATGTTTACGATCCAGCTTCGAAGCTTCCTCAAATGCTCCACGACTGTCCAGAAGAAAACCGAGGCTACAAACACGTATATACTGTTTTATAACACGGTTCGTCTGGGGAAGAACTGTTGTCCGGAAGCAGCTCATTGGCAAATATCGGCCTTGACGAGGTACTAAATATACTGGGTGTTTTTTTTAGCTGCGCGAAATTTTTAAAATTTGGAAAATATAAATCTTGGTCACGTTATGTCTATCATTCGAGTGTGCGGATTGGCGGCCTCTAATACAAAGCGATTTCCGCACATACGTGCGTAATTAGCGAAGTTACGGAAATTAACTTTATAATTATCAACAAAAGGTGGCTACAGCAAATGAGTACTTTGGGGACCGTCCTCGACACTACCTATTCCAACGATCAAATTTTGAATAGCGGAATTCATGTGGGAGCTACGCGAACAATTAGTTCCCCTTGGCAGGCTGTTCGAAACCTGGCCGCAAAAAGAGCGTCTGTGTCGACGAGTGCGCGAGACAGGCAATCGGCATCAGTGTGTTTTGCGTCCGCACGAACGGTGACGTCAAATTGCTGCATTCTAAGGCGCCACCGAAAGCACGTCCAGCAAACATGGTAGTTACGCAATGTATTTAAGATAACAATTTGAACGCTTGTCAAAGTAAACAGCACACCTCATTCCGTAGCAGAACTGTGCCCGCGCTGTTAAAATCATGATATGCTTCATAACTACACATTTCTTCTAAACCACAGCATTTTCAGAAACACACAGCTGATCGTCGAGGCTGATTGTAGGCGCAAACATGCGCGCACACATCGCGGTGAGTGCTCCGTCGGCCTCAACGCCAGCACTAACTCCGGCCATGCCGGCTTAATTCACTTCAGTACGTCTCCCAGAACCGTTTCCCACGTAAAAGACGCCCTGTCATGCTAAATAGAACGCGCAAGCGCCAAAAAGCCACAGGAAACTGCCGCCAAGCGTATACTATTGAATACAACACGGAGCGCTCGCCCAAGCATGCCGAGGTCCCATAGATGTCGCCACTGCCTACGCATATGGTGGCACCCAAGGAGCAAGAAAAAAAAAAAAAAAGAAACGGACTATAGAGCAACGATTCTTGCTGGACAATTATTGTGGAGAAGCCATACTACAGCGATCAAGGGCGCTGGTGGGGAGTTATACGAGAGAACTTTCACGCATTTCTCGACAGCACTTAAAAGAAAACTATATATGGGGTTTTACGTGCCAATACCACGATCTGATTATGAGGCACGCCGTACTGGGGGACTCCGGAATAATCTGGACCACCTGGATTTTTTTAACGTGCACCTAAATCTAACTACACAGGTGTTTTGGTATTTCTTCCCCATCGAAATGCGGCCGCCGTAGCCGGGATTCGATCCCGAAACCTCGTGCTCAGCAGCCAAACACCATAGCCACTGAGCAACCATGACGGGTTCGACAGCACTTCTAAACAGTATTTCGTAATCTTTATAAAGCTGGTGACAATCGTAACTTCTGGCACCCTTATTCTTCTTCTGAACCGTTATTTACTTAATAAAATTTATATTGTCAAAGATGCGCAAGAGAGAACCTATTTGGGGCCTCTTATATTTATTTATATGAACGATGTGCTTGTATTCTGCCAATTGCCTTTCAACACTAGTGTGTAAACTTATCTCTATTCTTGGAAACATGCGAAACAGTGGAATAAGAACAAATTGTAGATGTGATTTTTAAAAAGTCACACGCCTGCACGGCACACGCAGCACAGTCACAGCGTAAGCGGGCGTAGCGGCTCAAGAGTAGCTCCAATTTCGGCACCGTCAACCGGGTCTTCGCGGCAAAGTCTCTTCGCCTCGTTTTGACGAGAACGATCTGAACTGTCTGCCTGGGCGTCGACGGCGAGCTGCGGCTTGTAATGCTCTCTGCACAGCAGTCTGCTGAGCCCGATGATGGCTGGTTGTAGCCGCGCACGTCGCTTAACGACTCGCCTCTTCAGCAGCGCTTCGTACCTTGCGAGGAGACGTGATAAACGTATACCGAAGAGGTATCCAGAATACGTGGCGCACATATCACACCCTTGACGCGTGGCACAGTACGTTGTTGTCGATGTTCTTAATGATTATGATCATGATTGTTTATTGGAATCTTCAAAATGGGCTGGTCACAAATAGTCACCTAGCCTGCTTGAGTTAACCAGGTCCAGTTACAAGCAGCATGCAATTGCTATATGCAACCTACATGTCGGGCATGCTGCGTTTGCAGGCACCTTAACTAGATGGCGCCACCATACTGGCGGACGCTCGGTATCGCATTCATTGCGCGCCTCATCTGAATCGCATCTCCTCGTCTGCGCCTGCGTACGCTGCGTTTGCAGGCGCCTTAAATAGATGGCGCCACCATGCTGGCGGAGGCTCGGGTCGTATGCACCTGCGCGCCTGCCTAGGGCGCGTTTATAGGACATTTTTGCTTGCGTGGCTCAGTGGTAAAGTATCCGACTCCCGCGTAGCGGGCCTCGGTTCGATCTCGGCGGGAACCGCGTACTTTTTTCGCATTTCCGGCAATAGCGGTTACGATCGCCAGCGGCGGCGGACACCATCGCGAAGCGAAACGGCTATTGGAATGAGCCCATAACAGCTTACGCTGTAAAACTTTGTAGTCTTCAGGTCTGGCCAACGTCATGCAAATTGTATATCACTTATATCCAATGAGAGGCATCTAATTGCCGCTTGTGAACTGAAACTTACCTTGTAGTCTTCAAGCCCAGTCTTAAGTGACAATCATATTGCATACGTAAAGAAGACAATGTCTTACGGCATACGAGTTCTCATCAGATCACGTTGGCAATTTCAGCCTTAACAGGCTGTTTTACACTATTATGCATTTACTTATTCTTACTCAATTATTTATTTACTTATGTGCTTATTCACATATGAACTACTGTGTAGTGTTTTGGGGAAATCTATGCAAAAGCCGCATCAGCTCACAATAGGCTACAGAAAATCAGTCTATCAATATACTAGCGTACAGCGTCTACAATGCTCATGAAAGAGAACTGCTCACTACTAGTAAAATCGACACCCTATCACAGATAGGTATAATTTAGGCATCTTGTTCTATGACATGTTTCGATAAACTGATAGGCAATCAGCTCACAGTTCATTTAACTGCGAGATCATCACTACTGGATACCAACATGACGAAATTTTCTATTAACAAAAGGTTTATCTTATCAAGGTACGCACTGATTAAGGTACATTTTACACATCATTTTTCTAGAATTTCATTGTCGCATCCTTGGCCTTTGTTTATTAAGGAGTGCGCGACCACATACAAATTTATGAATAGTCTTAGAACGTTCCCGATTATTTTTGTCATAAATCCTGTTTCTTACTGCATAGCCTAGTGCATTCGAGACTCTTTCATCACCATACGTTAGTGCGTAGTACCAATTCCTTACTAAAGTTGAATTCATTGTACTCTTTGCTCTTCCGCAATTTTTCAAGCATACTGATCACAGTTTCTGAGCATTTGCCGTATCCTTGTAACTAAATATATGTCTGAACATTGTTCGTGTAGGTCATGCTTGATTTATATCTGTAGGTAGATGCAGATTATTGTTTTGATTCTTCTAAGAACTTATATGCATTTTTTGTGTATATTGTTGAACAAATTGTTTTCCTGTTTTTGTTTCTACTCTTATACAGACAGTATTTTAGCACCTTGATTTTTCTTTGTTTTGATGTTATACAGTTGCTGTTTTCAACATTTAACCTTGACAGGACTTTTCGATCAATACAGTCACTGACTGTGCAACTATGTGTCAGAGCAGTTTATAAATATGGTAGGTGACAATATCTTAGCACCATCCGTATATTACATTTGTCAGAAGTGAACGCATGATACGATGCAATGCGTGGGAAATAAATCGAAAAACACGTGAAAGCTTCCCGTGATCCCCATATTCAGTCACGTCGGTACAGGGGTTGCGAAGTGCTCGGGCCTTGCGATTTCCCTATTATAGCGGAAGATAAGCGCCTCCCATTGTGCACTTAATTAGTCAGATCATTGCAGTGCTCTTGCCTTTTGAAGCACAGAAGTTACTGGGTAAATGCAGGACGTATTCATAAATATTCGTTAGGAAACCTACGCATCAGCTACGACTATCGCCAATTTTATACCTAATTCTAATGCGAGGCACCAACGCCGGTTTCCCACGAGATAGTGAAGATGAGTAGATGTCAAAAGACGTAGGCTGTGACCGCATTATTTTAAAGAGAAAGGGTAGCTGAGTTATAAAACCTAACCATTTCTTTCTAATGTGATTTTTATCACTGCGTTTAGTAACTATGCCCGTAAGGAAGTAAATAGGAAACGTAATTTATGCTAGAGCTGTATTCTCTTTTGCTTTAGCGTTACAATGCTGGAGCAACAACAAAAAAGAAGTTGCGATCGTAACGTGGGTAATGTAGCCGGTAATATACTCACAGCCCACGTTCCCTTTGTGCAGGAAATATAATGTGGACATCTTTGTTGTGATTGCGCACAATGACATACCCGATTTCAACCTGGTTAATTGCCACATAGTACCACCAAACATACTGACCGAAGACGTCCTTGACCCGAGCCTTCTCAAAGCTGAATACCAAGAACGTCTGGTAAGTAGGTGATCGTTGGCTCATGTGACAGCGCTTGTAATTTCCCACAAGAAGACAGGTATGGTGAGGCCTATTTCTCTGCGTGATGTCGCTGAGTGAAGTACAGTGCCATCCACTGGTAAAGGGAACACTCTAACGTGCGGCTGTCACACAGCTGATGCTCGAGCTGGAAATGTTGGCGGAAGCCCTGTCAATGCACTGAATAGGTGTCTAGAAACGTGCCAGTGCTAACAACCACAAGCCGTCTGCTGAGACTTGCGATAGGGAATATTTCGCTCGTGCTCTACATTGCGGTCCCTTTAACACTGCATCACACTCTATATCTATTTCAGGAATGGTTGTCCTTCACAGAGAATTGACCAAGTGTCAGCCAGCACCAGGACATCGGGATTGGTGGGGTGTTTAGAAATGAAGAACGAATGTGGGACAATAACTCCAGGGGAAAATTTCATAGAAGCATGTCTCATGTTCAGCGTGTCAATGCTCGGAAGAACATTACTCAGTATGGACGAACGTGCGGAGTGTACTCACAGCCATATTTTGAAGATTGATAACGCGCCTAAGCTGTCTGCCGAACGATGCAGTTCTTGCGAGCAAGAATACAATCCATTTCTATGTTGCGCACAATCTCTTCTGGTAACAGGCATTCTCGGACATTTATACAGCTTTTATACAGCATATAGAGCGAACTGGATTGGAAAGAGATTTATGCGAAATTTTTCTGGTGAGCCAACTGGGCAAAAACATGTGCGTTAGTTAACCGCGCATCCAACTTACAGATAAAAAAATTATCACCCCAATGTTTTACTCCAGCGAAAGTACCTATGCTTTAACAAAAATAATGCGATTAACTAATAAGGAAAGTGCACTTACCAAAAACACAGTGCTCATCACCTCACCCTGCACGATAACAGAAGATACAGCTTCATTAGTTGCATTAGTTGGCTCCTAAAGAACGCAAATTTACGTAAGTCTTAATGTGTAGCACAATACCACAGTCCGTAGGGCATGATGTTTCAATTTACATGCGCCTTATTTCGTAAAAAAGTAATGGTAATTCTTCCGTAAAGTGATCGCAGCTGCGAAAACTTGGTGCGGCCAAGTCACTAGCATTATTTTAGGACAAGCTTGATGATGTCTTTTGCCATGAAGTATTAGCGAAACCATCATTTTTTCTTTAACTCCCTCATCAATTTGGCCATTAGGACGCCTTTCTTACAGTTTTAGTTTTTATTACTTATTAGAGTTAGCACGAGTTAAGTCGTAGGATGGGTTTGAGCGGTGAAATAAATTTTATGCGTAAGTGTCAAATGACCCATTGAGCGAAATGCAGCTCCACTAACGCGAAACCTGGGGAGGTGTGAAGCATGCAATGATGCACCGCTAATGGGCTCATACTGCCTTATGCAATGGCTCATAACCCCATAAAGGCGGCCTCTTCATTACGGCGACCGCAGAGAAGTGAAATTCTACGCTGGAATGATGAGCGGCAACGCAGCCAGCTGTGGAAGACGACGACGACGATGACGACGAACGCGGGAGCAGTGGAACGAGCGCGTGTCGAGCGCGAGCACGAGCCGCTTGTTTACCATGACTACGACAGGAGAGGCCGGCAGCCCGAGCGCATAAAGTGCTTCGCATCTAAAAAACGCTTAACCTTGCACTCGGCCGCGCAACGCTTGAAACAGTGAAGCTGGGCCATCGTAGCCCAGAATTTTCCGGAAGTCAGAGTGAACTTCTCATGGATTACTCGTGATAATGATAATTTCTCTTCGCACGTCTCGGACTTACGGCCGTCACTGCGCGCTGCATAGCGCAGCTTGCAAACCGGCACCGCGTTCCAGGAGACCTGCTCCGGGAATGCGTCTCTCTCTCTCGCTCTCATTGCGCGCAAAACCTGTTCACCTCGCTGAGCACGAGCGTACGAACGCGCCAGCTGTGTACGAAGATGACGACGCTCGAGCGGAATCACATGGTTGGCATAAATGCATGTTCTACAAGCGTGACTGTTAAATATTAGAGGAAGAGGACGACGACGGCTACTAGCGCGCTCGGCGCGAGCGGCTCTCTCGGGATCTGGCGCTTCTAGACTGACTCGAACGGCCAGTATGGATGCGTTATTACGGTTCTTCGAGCAATAAACTTCCCCTTCCCGCCCTTCTACTGCGAAGACTCCTTTGTTTTACAGTGACTGTATAGCCTTGTGGTTACGACACTTGCTTTGGGACCGGGGGTACGCGGGCTCGAATCCCGCCTCGGCAAGAAAGTTTATTTTATTATTGCGATAGCAATTATATGGACACTCAAATCGAAGCAACTATAACGAAGCAAATCTCATCCTCAGCAAAGCGGGCATGAAGCTGCAAAAATGGTCCACCAATGATGATGAGTTAAGAAAGTACATCACTGATAGATTGGACTCTGTCTCAGCAATGGCTCCTACGAAAGTTCTTGGTTTGCTATGGGACACAGCTGCTGACAAGCTTATTCTAAACATGGAATCTCTGTTGCAGATTCTCGAAAAGAAGAACGACACCAAGAGATGTGTCTTTCAGACGACCGCACGGATTTTCGATCCATTAGGGTGGCTATCACCGTTCGTCGTTAGGATGAAAGTCCTCTTTCAGAGATTGTGGGAGCATGGCACTGCGTGGGAAGAAGTTATGCCTGAGCAACTTAGACACGAATGGGAAACTTGGTCCGATGAGCTAAAATGCTATCCGGTGTTTTCACTTCCCAGGTGTGAGCTGAAGTTATTCTTGGACAAGCCTTCAAGCTCCCAGCTTCACGTATTTGCTGATGCCAGTTCTGTTGCTTACGGTGCCGTAGCTTATCTCAGAATGGAAGATCAATGCGGTAACGTTGATGTTCAGCTTCTATTTTCGAAGTGTAGAGTAGCTCCAATCAAACGGATCACGTTACCACGTTTGGAATTGATAGCAGCGGTTCTGGCTTCTAGAGTCCTACAGTTCTTGCGGGAGGCTCTAGAGTCGAGGCAATGGAAAATAGAAGAGCACCTGTGGACGGACTCAAGTGTAGCGCTTTGTTGGATACAAAGCACGGCAACCAAGTGGAAGCAATTTGTTTATAACAGAGTTAACGAGATACGTCAAGTAACAGATCCAGACCAGTGGCATCACTGTCCGGGAACACAAAACCCAGCTGATCTGCTGACGCGTGGGCTTTCGCTCACAAACCTTCGAAATAGCCAGCTGTGGTGGAAAGGACCTAACTGGCTTCTACGTGCGGCAAATAGTTGGCCAACGACATCTGACGCTCCAGATTCTGGACCGGAAGACGAACAAGTTTCTTCCGAGTTACAAACAAACGTTCCTGTACTGGTGAGCGTGATAAGAGAACCACTTTTCAGTGCTGAACGATTTAGTTCTTGGTTACGAATGGCAAAAGTGACAGCATGGGTCAAACGCTTCGTGGACAACTGTAGATCGCCAACATCGCATACCGAAGGATCACTTACAGCTACTGAAGTTCAAGAAGCTGAGAACATCTAGTTCAAGCAAATGCAGACAGATACCTATGCCAAAGAGAGAGCCCAACTTGAAGTGGGACAAGACCTCGACAAGACGTCGTCCATAAGAGACCTGCATCCCTTTATTGACGAAAAGGGCGTCATGAGGATTAGAACTCGCCTTCAGAACGCCGATGTCACATACAACGAAAAGACGCCTGTGCTGCTACCGTCCAACCACCCGGTCACGCGACTCGTCATTTTGCAAGCTCACAAAACTGTGCTCCACGGCGGTGTCGGTGACACATTAAATGAACTTCGCGCCCGGTTCTGGGTGCCCAGAGTGCGACAAGCAGTGAAGAGAGTGCTACGAAAATGTGTGATTTGTGCTCGTTTCCGACTCAAGGCTGCGAGTGCACCGGCAGCCCCTCTTCCCAGTGATCGTGTGTGCAATTCGCGCCCCTTTGAGGTTACGGGAGTTGACTTTGCAGGGCCAGTTTTTGTGAAAGATTGCAATGGCGTTAAAGTGTACATAGTGCTATTCACGTGTGCAGCAGTTAGAGCAATTCACCTTGAGCATGTGGTTGGACTTACTACTAACGCTTTTCTCATGGCTTTCAAAAGATTTTGTGCAAGACGTGGAACACCGCGAATAGTTTACTCAGACAACGCTACTACATTCAAGAAAGCTGCACGTGAGCTAGCTAGCATGCACCAGTTGTTGAGGAAAGAGGAAGTCAGCCAGTATTGCTCTACCCACGGCATAACTTGGAAATTTATTGCAGAGAGAGCTCCTTGGTGGGGTGGGTTTTGGGAGCGGTTAGTTAGGATTGTGAAGATGTGCCTTCGCAAGTCATTGGGAAGGGCGTCTGTTGACCTACAACAACTGAGCACTTTGCTGACTGAAACAGAAGCCGTTGTGAATTCCAGACCCATAACTTTCATTTACTCTTCTCCTAAAGAGCCAGACATTCTAACCCCGTCTCATTTTTTGTTAGGCAGCCGTCTCTTGTCTAATCCTAAAACGTCTGATGAACAGGGAGAAAGAAAGCCTGAGCTGCTCAGTTTGTGGGTCCACAGGCAGCTAATAATGGAACAACTGTGGAAGCGATGGCTTCGTGAATATCTACTGACACTTCGAAGCGTTCACTTGATGAAAGCATCAAAAGCTTATAGCATCAGTAAAGGTGATGTTGTGATTATTCACGAAGACAAGGCTCCCAGAATGTTCTGGAAGACTGGGGTAGTAAGTGACTGCATCCGAAGTAAAGATGGCAACGTCCGTGCGTGTAAAGTTAAAGTACCCAGTGGCTCACAGATGATCCGACCTGTGCAGAAATTGTACCCTTTAGAACTCGCCACCTCAGGCCCCGGAGTGTGTTAAATATTAGAGGAAGAGGACGACGACAGCTACTAGCGCGCTCGGCGCGAGCGGCTCGCTCGTGATCTGGCGCTTCTGGACTGACTCGAACGGCCAGTATGGATGCGTTATTACGGTTCTTCGAGCAATAAACTTCCCCTTCCCGCCCTTCTACTGCGAAGACTCCTTTGTTTTACAGTGACTGTATAGCCTTGTGGTTACGACACTTGCTTTGGGACCGGGGGTACGCGGGCTCGAATCCCGCTTCGGCAAGAAAGTTTATTTTATTATTGCGATAGCAATTATATGGACACTCAAAAGCAGATTTCTGCCGTCGGCGTCGCCGTCGACGTTGCCGTCGCCGTCGCCGTCGCCGTGAGGTTCCGTATGACGTCATTTGGAGATGAAATCGTCGCCGCGCGCCGAACGCTGTATGTGCGAGTGAAAGGGCGCGAGGGGCGCGTCTTTCACGGGGAGTGAACGCACGGCGGAGAACAAACGCGCGTTCTGCGCCGTGCTCGCTTAAGGGCTGCAGAAGTAGGCGTCTCTTTTCTCCTTTACAATCACCATATATGTAGAGCAAACGTGCCTTCTTCAGACGCTCGAGAGGCCGTGGGGGAGGGGGAGGGGGAGGGAAGGGAGGCGACGTTTAGCTGCGGCACGAAGTGCCTATTTATATCAGAGGCTCCGGCAACAGTCACCAACGCCGCACGCATTTTGAGCTAACGCGGGCAAAACGCCGATGGCGTCGAGAACAGTTCTGCGTGCTGCCGATGCTGCTGCATGTCCAAGTTTATACCGCTGATAAAGCTAATATCATTACTCCGTATAGCTCTCTACAAGTTTGCTATCGCAATTGATGCTTCGCCTTTCAGGTGAAACTGCGACAACTTTTTTGGTTCTTGGTAGTTTATTGATACGAACCACAAATAACGGCTGGCTTAAACAGCTTCGCTGTTATAATCAGCAGTCCCTCCCCTATCGAGGAAATGGAGGCAAGCGAAGCCTGTGAGTTTCTTCGGTGTTCCTCCAAACAAATTCCACTGACTAGCACCACATTGTGTTTGAACCGCAACTGGTCACACGCACTGCATCTGCATCCGAAGTACCGGTTTAGAAACTCGCGTTGAAACCAGGGAAGTTGGCGCTAGCGTGGCCGAGGTGTGTGTGCACCATGGTTCGTGGAGGGCAAGACGACGCTGACGTTTGGTCTCGGCTTCGGAAGCCCTCATGCAAGAATCGGCACGTAGACGATGAGCACTTTCCTGAGCGAGTTCGCGGCGCCGTTGCTCTAACGCAGCCTGCTCCTCGGCGGAACGCACCACGTGTGATCTTCCCATCCGGACGCCGAAACGGATCGGAGGCGAGGGAAGCCCATGGAGCGCACGCCAACCCCCTTCCCTTTCCCTCCCCGCGACACACCAAAAGACCCTGATATGACGCACGCGTCACGTGATCCGGCGCCAGCGCAGCTTTCCCCACACCTGCTCTTTCTTTCTTTGTTATCCCTGGCCAATACCTGCATATCCCTGGCTCATACCAACCTATGCAATGCAGGTATGCGCCACACGTTATTTGAACACGAAAATGTTTTATCCCGGGTTTCACGACTGATTTCCGGCACACGAAAGGGATGTGATAGTCGCGATCTGGGAGTGGTGAAGCGAAACACTGTACTGTGACACTAACGAGCACCGACAGGGAGCGCTTCGTTAGTCGCAGCATAGCGGAGGGTCCAACGCGCTGTAGCCATAGAATACACAACCAAGTCTATATAGCCTCGTGCATGGTTTCGTACAATATTTTACAATGAATAATCATACAATAAAAAAAAACGTTATTAATATTGCCCGACTGCAGGATTCGAACACATGAACTCTGGAAGAGAAGCCCTATGTTGAAACCATTACGCCATGGACGAACGCCTCAACACGCGACATAAAACGCCCTTATGATTGTATCACGGGCAACCCGGCGCACTGAGACGCTTGGCGCATTTCGATTTGGCCACCTCGTCAAGCTGAATCATTGTAATTAGTAGCAATTGGGCGTGTTCGCAGCGTATTCTGCACCTGGGAAAAGTACACATTGCTGAGAAATCTACGACCATGAAGGCATATGAAGCGCATTAAACAAAGTCACAAGAACGTCTATATCTACAAGCACGAAGATCGGACAAATCCATGTACTTCTGTGGCCTCGTGTAGGCAGTTAGCGTCGGATTTAAAGGCCGTATATATAAAAGGTAGCGTCACGCTTTGAAGAATGCCGCCGCCTCCTCGCACACCCTGTCCGAGGCCGACGCCGCGTCGGTATTGGCCTAATGGCATCACGTGGAACGTCGAGCCCCCGGGCGCTAGCTGCGTTTGTTTACGATCATGCTCCATCGCCATTTTCGCCCGAGAAGCGTCTACCGACTGGCGAGGAGCACGACGATAGCGACGAACACAGTAGGCGATCGTCGAATCTGAGATAAACAAGTGCACGTGTTTCAAGTGGTGTTGGCGGCGCAACGGTCGAAAAAGAAGCGCGAAAGAGAGGAGAAACGAGGAGAAGGGAAGGCGAAGGAGGAGAGTGTCGCTACTTTTTATATATAGGGGTTTTACGTCGGATTAGCCTGTGGCGCCTCCTCGCCTACGGATTGCAGTTTGAACATACATGGTCGTCCACTCTTAGTAAGAACACGGCGCCGCGTGGCCACGCTTCGCGGAGCGCCAGCGCACACGGCGCCGTGTTCGTACTAAGAGTGGACTACCCTGTACATTAGCAGTGCATCGCGTACTGTTTCGCTTGCGAGACGCCACCTAAGACAACTGCTGCGCTAAAAGGCGCTGAAAGGCAACGGCGTCGCCGGGCGAATCTCGCTTTGCTCCGGCGACAGATACGCCATCATAGAGTAACATACAAGGATAAGAGAGGACACTTCCATAGGCCCCTGCGGCCGATTTTGGTTCGCAGCGCACCTAGCGGGTGTGTGGAATCTACGCAGACTCAGAGATTAGGACCGCAGGAAGACTTATCTCCAAGGCTATTTTCTGGCGATTAGAAAATGTCCACGGCCTCCAAGATTGCTTCCGTGCGAGTGTTCGTCCCGGAGGCTATATTATGGCTATATTTTGATTTTTTTAACGTGTTGCTTGCATGCATCGAGTAGCTTCGTGTAAGCTGTACCGCCAGAGCAGCAAGCTCACGATGCCACTGTGTGTTTATGCAGGCACTTTAAATAAACATGACGAGTGTTGGAAGAGACGAAACTTTATTTTTCAGTCATTCTCAGTAAGCACATGTACACTTTTTTTTCGCAACGTTCGATGAACGCAAGCACAAAAAGATGGGTGCACTGCACAATGAGAGACATGCCAATACAGCTGCCACATGTTGAGAATAAATTTCACAAAAGGAATAAACAGGCGATATTATGAAAAACCCCACAGAACAGTAAAACTGCAGAAGACGGCATTAGCATTAAAGAGGAAAACAACGCCGGTCCTTTGAAGCCTAACCTTTCTTATTAAGTGGTAGTTTCGGGCTGCATAGCAAACAAGGAATGAAGGCTGCTCACTGCAGTTGTCAGCCAAACACGCTCTCTCCCTGTCCTGCCGTTGTTACTGCACCTCGCAACACAGCAGTAATTCCCGTAGTACTTGACTATGGTCGTCATGACCTGAAAAAAAGTATTGGTTATGTCTACTCTCCCGCCTTCGCACAAATTTTCACCTATGCACTTCATATCGCCCTTTCGCGAAAAGCGTCACGTGCAATTGTCGCAGCTAAAAAAAAGCAACCTTCGGTGCCATGCATGCGCTACTGAGGCAGGAGTGTTTATTCAGAATACGTCGTAGCCACAGCTTACATTCTTCTCAATTCGCAAGTTCTCTCTAATTGCGCTCGTAACAAAGGCTTCAAGCAATCTGCGCACGCCACGAATAATGATCCTAAGCATAACTGCATTCTTTCACACAATTGCAACACACGTGCATTAAATTCAGACCACGTATACCGGCGTGTGCCGACTCACTTTCTCGCGCCCAGATACGATTTTCTCGCAAACGTGCTGCGCAGCATTCCAAATTGCTGTTTCTTACATAATGTGAAGCAATCCACGAACATCATGCGCGAAGTGAAGAACACAAAAAGCTCTCTGCGCCGAACAGCACAATGCGACAAATGTTAACTTACGGCTGAATTGACAAATACATAAGCAAATTGCAAAGTAATGAAGGGAAAAAGATTGCCCCCACCTCCCCGAAGAGAATCGTGAGGAAATGCGAATGCATTTCTTGCGCCGAGAGTACACGGCGTAGTAATTTTAATGGCGTAAATTAATGACGAGACGAGAATTTCTACCGTAACCATTTATTTACACATCCATCAGCACCTGTTTGTGTTGTCATTGTACCTGACGGCCATAATCACAGCCTTGTGGTCGCTAAAGTGTACAGTCAAAGGGTCTTTGAGAAGCATGCGCACGTCACAGTTTCGGGTAAAGGCGAGATCAATGCAACTTCCGTGAATGGTTGTCGGACACTTGTCGGACTCGGCGGAGGCTCACTGCTTTGTCCGCATGTACTCCACCAACCACTCGCCGCTCTTCTTTCTCACGTCCACGTTAAAGTCACCAACCAAGACGACGGGGTCAGATACTTTGGAGCGCACACACACACTTTCCATAGCCGCGTCCAGTTGCGCGGCAACGGTGTCACGAGCGATGTTGGGCGCGAGGTACACGGTCACCACAAAGACTCCGTCTCCGGTGTAGGCAAGGGTGTAGAAGTCTTTGTACGGAGACGTGTCTCGAGCGGGCGAGGTGGCAACGGCATGCGATATGAGGTTCCCATACACGTTAGCAACGAGATTAACGCCGCAGTATTCGCCGTCCTTGCCGCTTCGAGCAAAGTAGTAGCAAAGTAGTGAGTGACGTCACCTCCAGCGAGAGGTGTAATGCTCGGGTTGGATTGTATTACACTTCTTGCTAGGGGTACCGTTGCCGTCAGACATTCGCCTTCACCGACTTCTGCCATCGCCTTGAGAGGCGCCCAGCCAGCGAACGGTCGAGAGTGAGGCGCGCGCTTCACTCCATTTATATATACGTGCGAGCGAGCGAACGGGAGAGTGGGGCGCAGGGAGGAGAGAGAGCGAAAGGCGAGAAAAGGAGCGGCGAAGCACTGCACCTACCCTCTCCTACACTCTCTCCACACACGCGGGAGCTCCGCCGAATTCCCGCGATGCGAGCGCCCTCACACGCCAGAGCGCGCTCCTCCTCTCCACTCACTCTCCGCTACTCCGCCCGCACCACTGGCTCCGGTTGCTAGGGGCCAGGTTAAGCGCGCGCGCCCGCAGCTGTTGCTATGGGAGAGGGAGTGAGAGCGGAGAGATAACACCTGCCGGCGCGCTGACACCGACAGACGCCTGACATGCCCCGACTAAGAAATGCATTCGCATTTAAAAGAACGTAATGAAGGCCTTCTTACCAAGCAGCAGCCAAGCAGACAGACACGTTCTGGCAGGCGAACCCAGCAAAGACCACGCAGACGTTATCGCACATCTTTTGTAGCGTCGCCTTGCCTGATCACACCATGGCCGATATTTTGTAGCGATGCGTTATTCTTTATACTTGTCTTATCATCCACCGCTCACGGCCGGCTGATCCCGTTGATAACGCCTACGTCTACAGCCGCATAGGCAAGTAGACGTATAGTGCACTATAGAAAAGTTACAACAATAGATTAGTAGTACGCGCGTTTCCTTGGAGACAGGGAGTGTTGTATCGCCCTCTAGCGGGCGGCATGAAGCTGCGTAGCTCGGCCGCTTTTAGGCTCGAGTGGCCACTCTTGTAATCCGTATGTTACTCTATGACGCCAGCGTGAAGCAGAATGACTGTGCGCGTTGGTGGCGCCGGACCGAAATGCTCGTACCTTCGCCGAAGCCACTCGCCAGCAGGACGGCGCTCGCCAACAGGACGCTGCGCGCCAACAAACCTGCAACATGGTCGCCGGCCCGCAAATCGTGCGCCTTTTGCTGCAGTGGGCCGTGAGTTCACGAAACAAACTTGCACCAGTTTCAGTGAAGACATGTGTCACTTTTGTGTTCTACCGGTTCCTATGAAAGAGAGATAAAACATTTTTTTGTGTGACTACAACGCCACCGAAACTTGTGAGCCAATACAAGCTTCGCTTGAAAAGTCCGTATATTTAAACGAAGCACTAAAGAAACGAAGCTAAGCACGAGCTTCGTTGCTGTGGAATTTATCAGTTATGTTGTGTGTGCTTTTTTTTTCTGCGCATGCGTGGCACCGATCCGTGGGATCGGTTTTGGCATGAAAACTTAGTTGTAAATGTTCAGCGTTATGCCGTCTGCTTACTTTTACTTGTGCTCGTGTTGTTCTTACATGCCTGAACCATATTAACCTTACTATGCGCTAACTTGTCCCGAGAACACCTCGGCTTATTTATACAGCTATTTGGGCCACTTCACGAATCACGTTCAGGATACATTCTCGTTGAAGGGTGAACGAATTAAAGCACTCGTGCAGGTTTAATGTGACCCTGTAGCTGCATCTGGCGTGGCTCTAAAGCAGCGCACGCAGCTCTCACGTGAAATTCTTAGAACGCCCGCCTCGGCTGCGGGAGGCTGTGGGTTCGATTCTCACCGGCCTGGCGTTCGGCTTCCTTCAGGGGTGATACGCTTGGGAAAGGAGCCTGCGCCCTGAATTCCCGTCGAAACCAACGTGAACCTTCGTGCTAGATCCTTAGGTGAACTCAACATCAACGAACTCTCGTTGTCGCACAGGACTTTCAAGACAGATATTTGCGAGTAATGTGACCTAACTGACGTAAGAAAAACTACGAAGTCGGTTAGAAAAGTATCCGACCTTATTTTTTTTTGGCGCACACCTGATGAATATGAAACAAGCGAGTTTGCATCAGCCGGCCTTGAACCTTTGTGCGCATGCGCGAATTTTTTCTCGCCTGCCGATAGCGTGAGTCGCTGGGACGCGGCATTTGAGTGAGGTAGTGCGCTGTGCTCTCGTCAGTTTTTTTTATTGCAAGGAAAATGACGGAGCGACTGGAGCAGCGCTACTGCATCAAATTTAGCCAGAAACTGCGCGACAGCCAAGTGGAAACCATTCGGAAGATTCAGACGGCTTTCGGTGACGATGCTATGAGCAGCACACAGATTAAGGAGCGGTACAACCGGTTTAAAGACAGCCGCACATCGGTGGAGAGCGAGTCACGCTCCGGTCGGCCATCAACATGCCGAAATGACCATGTCATTGCCAAAGTGAACGCTGTGGTGACGTGGGACCGTCGTGTGACTATGCGAGAAATTGCGGAAGAAGTGGGCATCAGCACTTTTTCTGCACATTCCATTATGACCGAAGATTTGGCCATGGAGAGGGTTGCGGCGAAATTCGTGACGAAGCTGCTCACTGTGGAGCAAAAGCAACTTCGTGTTGAAATCTCACAGGACATGCTGGATTCCACAAACAGTGACCCCGACTTCATGAACACCATAATCACTGGTGACGAGTCTTGGGTGTCCGGGTACGACCCGGAAACCAAATCCCAGTCGTCACAGTGGAAGAATTCCACGTCACCAATACCAAAGAAGGCCCGCCAAGTGCGCAGCGACGTCAAAGTGATGCTGACTGCTTTCTTTGACTCCCGCGGTGTGATACACCACGAGTACGCACCACAATGTCAAACAATCACCAAAACGTACTACAGGGATTTACTCCGTCGCCTACGTGATGCTCTGCGGCGCAAGAAACCGGAGTTGTGGTCAACAGGAAATTGGCGCATCCACCACGACAATGCTCCTGCACATTCCTCGCACTTGATTCAGACTTTTTTGGAGAAAAAACCAAACTCCTGCAGTTCAACAGGCTCCTTACTCTCCTGATATGGCCCCCTGCGACTTCTGGCTGTTTCCCAAAATCTTGAGGCCATTGAAAGTAGCGCAATTTCAGACAAGAGAGGACATTAGTGACTGCAACGACAGCTGAGTTAAACTCCATTCCGAAAGAGGCCTTCTCGGAATGCTTCCAACAATGGCAGCACCACCGGGAGAAGTGTGTGGAGTCCCAAGGAGACTACTTTGAAGGTGATTAGGTTTCCAACGCTATAGTTAGGCCAGTTTTTTTGTTCGGCCGAAGGTCGGATACTTTTCTAACAGACTTCTTAAGGGAGAGCAAAGCTGGTGCATTGTTTCACACGTCACAGGCAAATGTATTGCTGCGCAGAGCTTATTCTATACCAGCTACTGACACAAAAATGACACAAATATCAGCTACTGACACAAAACGAAAGTTCAAATTGCGCCATTATAAACAAGTGGTGTTATCAGCCGAAGGAGCCCATAAAATATTACTCGGAGAGGAACGATGAAATCATGGAAGCAATATTCCACTGCTCTGGTAGATTCCAGTCTCTTACTAATGCCGAGTGCGTTCCAAAAAGCTATTCTTCTTAGGGTGAAGTTAGTGTAATCAAGAACCCTTCGTTGGTGAAAATATTGTTTATATTGTGAAAGAAGATACGGCCTACAAGCTGGTGTTATAAAGCGAAGCTCTTATTGCCGGCCCACCCTAATTTGGTGTGTCGCCGCGGATATTGCTGTTTTCTGCGTGGCTTAACCAGTATGTCGAAGGATAAATTTGTATACATCGGCTAAGTTTGTACAAGCGTCAAATGCAAGTGCAAGGAAACAGGCTGTATAAGCCCCGTATATATACTGACCGACTGAGTATCGCAGTAAGCACACATCCCTGCATTGCGTAATAAAGAAATAAAGTACTACGTAAAACCTACGTGTTTTTGCCATTCGATTCGTGCTACTGGTGTCCCCATGCTTGGCGAAACCTTCAGATTGGGTGTATGCCGCCAAGACGCAAGAGGCACAGAATCCTTAAATGTAGCTAGACATGTGTCGTACCCCTGTCTTCACCACTCTTCCCACGAGAAGCATCACACTTCGGCTTCATCCTCATTATATCACTTTGTAGAAGTGCTATAATTTTTATCTTCCTGATATGGTGCTTGCATTAGTTTATAGCTTGGGAGCAGTGTAGTGCATAAATATAAAGATTTCATAATAATATAGTTGTGATCTTCGCGATAGACAAACACAAACATTGCTTGATGTTGCAGGCTGCATAGAATTGGAAGTAAACACAATTGTAAGCATAGCCGGTTAAGGACCGAACAAAGAGCGATGGAGCGAAAAATGTTAGGCCTAACGCTGAGAGACAGGAAGAGAGCGGTGTGGATCAGAGAGCTAACGGGGATAGCCGATATTCTAATTGGCAATAAGAGGAAAAAATGGAGCTGGGCAGGCCATGTAATGCGTAGGATAGATAATCAGTGGATCATTACTGTTACAGAATGGATACCAACAGAAGGGAAGCGCAGTCGAGGACGGCAGAAAACTAGGTGAGGTGATGAAGTTAGGAAATTTGCAGGCGCAAGTTGGAATCAGCTAGCGCAGGACAGGGGTAATTGGAGATCGCAGGGAGAGGCCTTCATCCTGCAGTGGACATAAATATAGGCTGACAATGATGATGATGATAATGATGGTGATATCTCTCCACATGGTCATTTTGAAATGTAGAATTGTAGTGCTAGACCTTTACGACAATTCTGTCCAAATTTTAAATATAAGCATGCGTAGCATTGGTTGTAACTAAGAGAATAATAAATGTGAATAATTTACAATTGAACAAATTGCTCTGATTTTTCTTGCAAATGATGTCCGCTTGGTTAGATAATTCATCTGTATCACATTTGTACGTAACGAATTCTAGGTAATTATTGATAACATATCACACGGAATGGAATCATGTAATTCAACGATTACATTTTTACTCGGCGGCGCTGCTTGTAGTTCAATTACATTTTTAGTATCCTATTACAGGTAATTATTTACTGGTGAGACAAGCTGTAACTGGTGACGCAATTTTGGAAAACTGAATTTGGCGGGAAATAAGGTAGAACACCCATGATCGTGCCACGCAGCAGCCTCGCGGATGCACACGTTCTATTAAGAAAACCCGGGAGATGAGTATTTGTTTCGTCATGTTAACAGCTTCACCAAATGTTCGCTGACTAATTGAACCGTTGTCGCTATGTCTCCATAGCGAAGATCACTTAAGACGTCAATGCCAAGATCCGGGAAAGTCTTCTTCGAGTGCCAGCAACAATGACGCGATGAGCATCGCAGAGGAACTAGACACTGAGTAGCGACAATCTTGTGCGCAAGATATCCGTGGGTTACAAGCACCGCCCTGCCTTGCAGCCGGCACATCGAGCGAGTTTGCGTTGTCGCTGCTGGTGCTTCACGACAAAACGACGGAAATGACCGATGACTTTTTATAAGCAATGCTTTGTACAGATAACCTATTTAAAAGGGCTGCTGACAGATGAGCCGAATGTGCCAGGACAGCACGTTCTGTTTACGGTATCTCTGCAATGTTGTCAAAAGTACTAATGAAAGTAACATAGAAATCGTTTATATTGAACAACTCCTCAATTACTTTCGTGGGGCAGTAATTGGTAACTGTAATCAATTACATTTTTGAATGAAGTAGCCGTCATTGTAATCGGATATTTTTTAAGCAAACATGTACAAGTCTGATCGGTAGTGACGTAATTAAAGTAAATTTTGTAGGCTATCCGAAAAAAAAAGTGCTAAAAAAACGCCTCATAATGCGCGCCAGACTGTTTCGTACGGTGATTGTTGGAGTGAATATCCGCCGAATGCGAGCGAGCAATCTTTATTGGAGAAGTGAAAGATGTGTGAGTCGTATTCTTTTGTGGATGTTCCGGCACTCGGTGGTAATGTGGAAAGACTCGGCTTTTTTCCTCCTCTTACCTAGCCGGAGTAAGCAATGGTCTCTAATAAAACAACCCTTTATCTTTTTTTACGGCTGGAGTGTTTCGGTTTTTCTCAAATTTGTATTTGTACCCGATTATTAGGTTTTGCGCTATCCCCGAAGAAAACAAAACGACGTCAGCGTCGTCCAATAAACATGCGAAGAAGCCGAGCGCTAGACGAAGACTACTGAAGCCGAAGGAAGGGCTAAAAATTGTAATTTCGTGTAGAAAACAAATTAGCGTAGCTTGCACTGGAGGCGCAATGCTAAAGAGACAGAGGAGCTGATGGGCACCTAGCTAGTCCTGGCTTTTGGGCTAGGGTAAGCACTACCAAGTCATCCCCAGCATTTTCCGGTATTTATTGATTATTGATCGATTATTGATTAGCTATTGATTGGCTATCGATTGGCTATCGCAGGGTATTGGCCACGTATTTGGGCTAGGCTATGGACTACCAAGCCATTCCCAGCATTTTCCGGCATTTATTGATTATTGATCGATTACCGATTAGCTATTGATTGGCTGTCGATTGTCTATCGAAGACTGACTAAGCTTAAGAAGTCCCAACCAGGCTTGGCTAGACTTATCCAGGCTCAGCTTTCGCTAGTTCACGGGGGTATGTGCCATTGCGCTTGGACCCTTTCTGTACTACCGCCAGGATCGGCCCACATTTTTTGTCTACGACAGACAGACTACGCTCGGCACAAACAGCTCCGCTGTTAAAGGAAACCTATGTTGAATTCCAATGGTAGATCCAGATCAAGTATTTCTGCTCTGTGTGGAGCAAGTCTATTCCAATGGCAGAATGGGAGCGTGAGTTGTGTGTTCCAATGGCAGATTGGGACCAGCCGCCGATTCCGGATCGCTCTGTGGAGCAAAAATATCTGCTCCGCCGAAATCGGCAGATTTCACCGGAAGTCCGCGTGACGTATTTCCTTCACCCGCCTCTGCTTCCTGTCATGGTCGCCTGTTTCCGGTCGCGGGCAGTAGACATGGAAAACATGGACCGCATGGATGCTGCGACGCGCCGTGCGCTTTTGTTCATGCTACTAGATAGTGACAGCTCCGACTCGGACACAGTCCAGTGATGATTCTACCGACACCGACAGTGAATGTGACGCTGCTGTGTGTCAACGGGCGTTTGATGTGATGTTTCGCCTGCCTGCAAAGAGGCCTAAAGTGATTGGGTTCGTCGGGGATGTCGTTCGGCGATACTCGGACGACGAGGTACCGTACAACCCAAGGTGGTACAAGAGCGCCAACACGTGCGATGCTCGCGCGAAATACCAGAAGGAAAACAAACCCAGAGAATGCTGGGACGATGCACATGAATGGATGAATGCTATAAGCATCTCCTTTGAAGCGGTGTGGTGGGCTGCGCCACCAAGTTGTTCTCCTCTCTATTTTACCTCTAGTTCAGCGCCCTCTCAATTCATTTCCGTGTACTAAGTGCCCCCGCGGGAGCGCATGCATTCCATTCGCAGATTTGGTGCGAGCTGGTGGGAGCGATCCGAGTCGGAGCGACGCGCTCCGTTCGGGATCTGGCCGAGCGCTCGCGATCTGCCATTGGAATTCAACACTAATTTAGGGCCACCTCCACAACGGAGAAGACGAGGTGGTAGAGCTCGAAAAGTGCACGGACGTATTCACTAACCAATGCACAGTTGTTAAGCAGGCGTTAGCGAATCAAATCGGCTGCTGGCACATTGCGCTCTCCAGTATCAGCATTCTCCGCTGCTACAATATCGGCTGAGTGGCTGAGATGTAGAGTCCGAGACTAGCACCAATCTGTTTGTCGTATGCTGGAATCCCCCCGCCACAATGAGAATTTTATTGCGAGCAGTATTCCTTGCACTGTTAGAGTAGTTGTCTATCCTGCTGTCCAGCTATATCACGAAAATGGTGGACCGATCTCGGATATTGTGCAGACTAAAAAATAGATAACCTTTACGAGTTTGTAACGCGAACGTTGAAGCGTAAGCTAAACTGGAGTTGACGTTCCCACTCCCGATATTGGTTGGGCGACTGAAGGTCCTGCCTCCTTCATGGCATTTCTGTGTAAAGGACATTCGCAAATGATATCGCGTATCGGCTGAATAAATGAAGAATGGTATTGTCTTTGTTTACTGTTTTCTTTGTTTATAAATATGCTCTACCATTTCGTAACAATGCAGACTGCACTAAGAAGAGTGTCGGGTTAATGTAGTGACATTTTAATTTCATGTAGTTAGTCGGCTTCTACACGGATAATTAGAGCTAAACGACTCTTGCAAATGAAGGAGTTTGCTAACTCATTCGACCGGCGTTTCTGTACCCACTGAGTCCTTTGTAGGAAGAGTTGCTGCGTATATGTTCTTACTTAGGATTTTTTTTTTTTTGGGGGGGGGTAGGAACACATTAAACTCATTCGCTCTATTAACACTGAACGCCGAGGTCACGGAACTTGTGACATGCCCAGGGTGCGTCAACTATGCGACCCGGTCCAGAACTCGATGTCGTGTTGCGGCTCGAGGTGGCGTTTCGGCAAGGAATCCACCAAGCCCATCGATTAGTAGGTCCGGTAGTAGGAATGAAGGAAAAAGGGTTTATTGTACATTATTTACACTGGCCCCTGGTACGGAAGCCCACTCCATCAGGAGCATATGAAACGTCTGAGTTCATATCAGGACACGTCAGACCCACTCTCACTGCACCACACATCTTCGCTTTTAATGCCGTCGTCTTCCCTAGGAGACTGGACTCGGGAATCTGAGTACGGTAGCTCGGCCAATCCCAATCGTTGAATAGGTCGCAACATCCCTCCCATGTTGACGCACCGTTCCGCTGCGCCCACCTCCAATGTCGCACCCCGCCCTCACATTCCTTGAGTATGCGTAGCCACCTGGGAAACTGAGCTCGAAGCTGTTCCCACTGTTTTGGGCGACGATGTCCCCTTTCACCAATTAGTGGGCTCTGCGTGACGGCCCTCTTGTCAGGTTCAGAATTAGGTAGTGATCTTCACGGTAATTACCGTTTCACGGATGACGGTGGTGGTTGTTGACTCGACGCGAGCTCCTTTGTTACCGCGTCACAGTCTATGACACGCCCGATCGCTGTCGTTGCGCGCGCTGGTGAATGGACCGCCTCGTGGGAAACGTCCAAGCTATGCGCTTGTCCAGGTTGATACATACCAGTCGCTTCCATTGTGGAACTCGTCCGCCTAAACCTACAGGCACGTGGTGTTGGTCTTCCTCCGAAACTGCAATCACTGCAAGCAGCCCAAGCTGACCATCATGGACAGCCGGCTAATTACTACAAGAAGCCAACGTTCGACGACTTCCGTGGGAACAGCATAGACCCCTGCTTCCCGATTACCTCGCGATTGCATCGTAGGCGGGTATGAAGGTCGGCAATTTTAGGCGGAGTTCCGCGAGAAGATGCGACAATGGGAGTGGAGTGCGGCACGAAGTTGGACACTGTGATTGGTTGGTACGATGTAATCATATTGCCTTGTCTAGGAAAGACATACGGCATAAGGGCAGATATCTTGTATGTTTTGGGTGTTCTCCGACATATGGTGCGCTGTGATTGGGACATGTAATGTGCTTCGATCCAGAATTGCAGACTGCTGAGAAACAGTGTGCTCCCACACCCATGAACCTGTATGCTGTACTTACAGTTGTAAATATGTAAAATAATCCCGTTCCTGTATCATCAACCTCCCTAGCTCATCTCCTCTTCAACGAGCGACTTTCGGCGATAGCGACGGACGATGGCAAAAGTCCGATTATTCAGCTTAGAGCGACGTCCGGTATAGAGAAAACCAGCTACCACGTTTTAGACGTTTTAGTGCAGTCGACGCGACCACGAAAACGTTTGATCAGCTTTTTGGATTGACATTATCAGTCTAAAATATAACTTTTTAATAAAAACGCATACATTTAGGAACATTTCGTGTATTCACTGTAAATTGTTGTATTCTTCGACGCATGGCGATTGCCATCATCTGCAAACGACATTATAATGTGCCACGCAGCAGCGTACGGTACATAATTTCATTTGATATGCCGAATGTCTTTAACACAAATAAAATTTAAGCTTCCAGTTTGACAGGCCGGGGTATTGCTTTGGCGTGTGCGCCACCAAGTACATTGCTCTATGATCAATTCCGCGAGAAGCCCAATGTTTCTATAAACCGGGAAAACAGCCAACTGCTTCTCTGGCTGTTTCTTTTACCCATTTTTATTGTACCCACAGGGAAAAGCCACAAATATCATGGCATCAGTGCACCCCGATTGGCCACACCAGACTACCTTCGCTTTGACATCGGGTGTGAGTGTCCGGGTGTACCATGCGTGCAGTAAAGGCCACGCGAATGCCTCTCTCGGTTATCCATGCGGAAACAGCTGCGCAAAATTCACGCTTAGAGCTGATAACCAAATCACCAGCATGAGCCAGGTACGCACTGACTTTTTCTTTGCAGGGATAAAAGAAAAATAGGAAAAAAAGTGGGGTTGAGGGGATACTTGTGCAAACATCCAGACTCGGAGACGCAGTTTCATAGGCAACGCTATCTTACGCTAAGATATTAGTACAACCGCAGGAACGCGCATTAACTAACATGGTCGCATAAGAGGGTTGGAAACAAAGCTACGATCACAAAGATTAGGGGGGTCTTACGTGCCAAAAGCACGATCTGATTATGAGGCATGCCGTAGTGGGGGAGTCCGGAATTACTTGCACCACCTGAGGTTCTTTAATGTGCACCTAAATCTAAGTACACGGGGGTTTTCGCAATTCGGCCCCATCGAAATGCGGCCACCCTGGTCGGGATTTGATCCCGTGACCTAGCGCTTAGCAGCCGAACACCATAGCCACAAAGCAACCATGGCGCGTAGCTAGGATCAAATGACAAGAAAAAAAGAAAGAAGCGAGGTCACTTGATATCATGACTGCAAATCGTGCGCCTGTAGCTGAAGCTAACCTCTCACGGCGAATGACTGGTAAGCGCGACCGCTGTCATTCGTTAACAGCGTCGTAAAAAGAATGGCAGGACTATTTATACAAAGCGACTATACGTCATTATTTCAATGTTCATTAAAAAAATACAGAGAAAACTACATCACAAGTTGTTCACATGCCCTCAAGGCAAAGCCAGCAGCACCTGCACGTTCACCGGGACGGTATGTGACCGTGCTGTACGCGGCTATACAGATGCGATTCTAATGCCGTGCATCAGCTCTACATGTGCTCCCTCGGCATCCGGCACAGTCCCAGGTGCTGGTCGACGATCTCTCGACAAAGTCCAGAGGTCGTTTCGCAGGCCAAGGCATACTAACAGAGGGGAAATGCACAAACGCGCATACACTGAAATTCTGGGGCACCGTAAATAATAGGTTGGTGACGTCGACGCCTGGCGCCTCTAACTACGGCGTCGGTCACAGCCCAAGTGGCAGCTTATACAGGTCAGGGCTAGTTAGTGAACTTCACCATAATGATCGATGGAAACCCCTTGCTCCAGAAAACACCATATATCATCACCATCAATGTGCATGCTTCCATAAATTTACCAGCTTCAGTAGAAGACATGTTCGAGTGTATGTCAGAATATATCGCAGCACTGCCGGCAAAGCACAGAATGGTTCAACATTCAAGATGAGTACGGAAAAATCAATCCAAGTCCAGTCCAAGTCCAGTCCAATCTATCCCGTCCATGGATCAATTTATTTAACGGCATCACTATAGTTTGAACAGTCGACGTGATTTTTATATGAATCATTGGAGGCGATTTATTTCGCCAGATATGTTTTTTATATGCCATCGCACTCACGTCCTTTTTCGTATGATAGGCAGGATTGCCGAGCGTCCTATGCATGCGTTCCCTCACTCCGGCAGCTGCAGCTTGAGCAGAACCATGCGCAGTGACAATGTGGCACTGCGGCTTAGTACGGAAATGAAACCATCAGCAATATATAAGAAAGCCAAGGCTGACAGCACGCAAGACGGAATGAAATTGTCCAACAGGAACGAGTTTTCGTAATTAGAAACGTGGGAGTGTTTTGTCGTTCTTTCATCACACGTGGAAAAGCATAGCCTCAAAAAGGCGTGCAAAAATAATTGTCTGCAACCTTATCAGCCTGGGAAAGAGTAAAGCGCAAAAAAAAAAACAGTTCACAGGGTCTCTTATGTTATCCCTTAGACGACTTGAAGCCGAAAGTCCAAGTGCCGATGCATTAAAGACGGACACATGGCTACACATCCCTCTCGATTCGCTTAGTCTACTTCGCTTAGTCATCCCTCTTAATTCGCCTATGCATCCTGGTAATTCGCTTACTCATCCGCTTAATTCGCTCACTCATCGTCTTAATTCCCTTGTTCATCCATCTTAATTCCAAAGTTTGAGGGTTCGACTCCTACCCAAGGTCGTGGGCTGGAGGGTCCTTAATTACCTTCACCTTCATTAATGCCAAAGGTCGTGGGATCGAGTGCCTTAATTAACTCTATCTTAATTACCTGTGCCTTAACCCTTTAACTGGTAGCTCAACAATATTGTTGACCGAACAAAAATATCTGTAAAAATTAGACAAATCCAAATATTAGTCTGTGCCTTGCAATTTACCTTTATTTATGTACCAGCTCAACAGCAGTATTCACTAAAATATCGATCGTGAGCAGCAGCAGATGTATTGGTCAGAAAACGTGACGGCTTCGTCGATATCTTCTTAGCGCATGTGGGGGTCATATTATTGCCAATGCGATCTTTTTTCCCCTCTTTTTTAAGCAAGCTCTTATTTCGTAACTCCATAAAGGTACATCTCAAGAACACACATTGACCTTGCCATAGCAAGTACCAGAGGCCATTTTCGGACCATACATTTACCTTTGACCACCTGATCAACAATACTTTTGACCTACTGTACTTCGCTTAGTTTTTAGAGAAACCGTTTAATATCTCATTTTGGTATGTATTTGAGCAAAGTAAAAAATAACTAAAGCAATAAAACGATTCTAGGTCAAGTCTTTTTTATCTTTCCAGTTAAGAGGTTAATTAACTTCGCCTTAATAACCACCAAAGACCGAGGGTTCGGCTCCCACCAATGGTCGAGAGTTCGTAGCATTAATTAACACCAAAGGTCGTGCTTTCGACTAACACCAATGGTCGAAGGTTCGTAGCCTTTTTGTACATTTCGTGTCGCCGGTTTCGCTCAAGGTCGACTGACTAATGACATATGAGGCTTTCGCCTTAATAATAGAAGTGCTCCAAACGCATTAACGATGGTTGTCATGGACATTGATCACACTTATACCCGCTATACTTCCTTCTATACTGCTATCAGCTATACAACGTTTATGCTGCTATTCAACTGTACTACTATTGGCTAAACTACTTCCATCGGCTTCTATCTGCTCTACTGCTATACTTCTATCTGCTTTTGCCTTTCACTACCCATGACGAGTCTGAAAAGTAAGGCTATTGCGCGCATGGACTAATATTAACAGCAGGGCAGGCCCGGTAGAATTATGTGCTAAACCTGCTTAATACGCTTTGAAATGACCAATCAGAGCGCACCACTAAGATGAAAACATGCACCATCCTCGGCTATCTGCTATGACCTCTCGCCAATGAGCCGCAGCAGCGCGTTCCACCGTTTACCAGCGACAGTTCGAGCGGCGGCGCAGATCCGCACAATTAGGTTCGCGGGACTGCAAACCCCGTATCGTGAAAGTTTCTTCTTACGTCGGCAGATACAACGACCCATTAAGAGTCGTAAATAGAAGGCTTTCCCTTCATATACTTCTGAAAAGTAGGAAAATTTCCCCTTTCATTAATTTACTGCAGCTAGCGGGTTTCCGCTGAACTATTACGTCAAATACTAGCCTTTCCTTCGAGTTGTTGATAAATTCGACTTCGCCCGGCCTTCTGCTAGCCACCTGGTCAGCTCAGATGGTAGAGCGGCTGCCCCGGAAAGGCGGTGATACCGGGTTCGAGTCGTGGACCAGGACGAATTTTTCTTCAAGTGCGAGACCTTTCTTTCGAACAAACCGTATGGGTTACCTCTGTAACAATTGCTACGATTCGGTGGATGTCTCATTTTCCGTTCAATTACTTCTCTCCACCTAACGGGTTTCCGCCGAACAGTTGTAATAAACGAGGACCCGTAGCCGTAGCTCAACAACACGTCTTTACTATCCCAAGGGCTCGCTGCCCTCCTGCACTTTTTCTTTCTCTCCCGAGCTTCCCCCCTCCTCGTGCCCCACTTCTCTATTTTCAACTTACTCCGGCGGGAAGGGAAGGACGTTGGAGGCAGCGGGTGCCGTGCTCCTGGAAATGGGCTAGAGGTTATTTAACTGCCTCGAGAACGTACAACTTCTGTACCGGGCGGTTCCCCACGTGGCCAGTTTCAAAATGCACTGAGCACGCCCCGACCAATCCGTCTCGTCCGGGATGTAGCGATCTCACTCGCCCAAGTTTCCAGAACGTCGTAGAAGTGTTCTCTTCCTGTACAATCTCAACATCACTGACGGGATCGAATCTGTTATTAAACTTGGTCCGGGCGGTAGTGCGCTTATCGTAGTTGCAATAAATAGGATCTTCACCTCAATTCATGCTGAGACACTTGCGGTATTGAGCGCGTCGTTGCAACTCAGCATGAGTCAATGTCTCTACGGTGAGGCCGCTCTCGGGCATGGCGATGGCTCGTTTTACCAGCAAAATATCACCGCATATCCACGAATTGAATGATTATGAGTGGGCGAAGCACTGGTAGATCATTCGGGTAACCGTGAATCTCCCGTACGTTGCCCACTCGAACAGCAAATGAGTGACAACACATGTGTACAGTATATACAATGCTGATAGCTTCGCGAGCCCTCAGCTCCGGGTCCGCTTGCCGGCGTTGCCGTTTTGCTGCAGCTTCCCGGGCCCTAGACTACGGGTCCGCTTGTAGTCTGCGCTGCCCTGCTGCAGCAGCTTTGCGAGCCCCCGACTCCGCTTGCAGTTGAGCCGCCACTCTCGCCTTTTCATCCATAGCGGGCGAGCCGTTATCAGAAGCGACCGTTATCATCCATGGTTGAAGAGAGAAAGAGAGCGCGCGTCGGGAACGAATGCCCTTGTGCACCGCAGCGCCCCTAGCGGTCTCCATGAAAACCAGAGCGCCGGACGACGGACGAAGAGGGACAAGGCTCGGCCCTAAGGGGCTTCGCCAGTAAAAGTGAGCTGGAGTAACGCTTGCATCTCGTTGGAGTCATCCTCAAGATACGTTAGCGGTCTGCTGTTAATAACGGCTTTAACCTCGCACTAATGTTCTCATGAGACCTTCTGCGTCCAGGCTGGTGCGTCCTAAGGTCCGTTTTAAAGCGTCTTTGGTAGACTGAATAAGACGCTCCCACCATCCGCCCCAACAGGGAGCGCGTTCCGCAACTTCCACTGAATGCGCGTTGTGGCAGGCATATTCTTGCAGCACAGGGACGAACGCTTTGAAGCTCCGTGCACAATGACGAAATGTCTGGGCATTGTCCGAGTACACCATTGTTGGAACACCTCGCCTCACGATTAACCCCTTAAATCAAGGAGCGTGGTCGCCTCTGTCATACCGGACTTAAGCTCGAGGTGGACAGCACGTGTAACGGCGCAGGAAAACATCAATTTGCAGGCCTTGTTCGAGTCCCCGGTGGTGCGGGCATAAAGGGGCCCACAATAGTCGATGCTGACAAGGGAAATGCTTGAACTTTTGTTATTCGCTCTGGTGGTAATGATGCCACAGGGCAGACCTTGCCGTCAACCGCAGCTTTCTATAAGGTAAACATTGGGAAATAACATTTTTGACGTTTTCCGTCCCTTTAGCACCCAGAATCGTTCTCGAAGTTCTGTTAGCGTGAAGCTCGACACCACCATGAAGAGAACGTGCATGTGCTGCTTGGACGATTAGCAATATTAACTTGGGTTCCGCAGGCAAAATGATGGGATGCCGAATATCGGTACTGGCGTTGAGCAGGTTGAGCCGCCCTCCCACACGTAATAATCCTTCTTGGTCCAGAAATGGATCCAGACGAAGGACAGAATATGTCGATGGCAGCCGTTTGTGTTCCAGGAGGAATTCGATTTCAGCTCTGAAAGACTGGCCTTGCACTACTCGAAGCCAGAAACCGCTCGGCGTGCTGTAGCTCCCAAGTTGTAAGCGGTCCACTACGAACATGGCTTGTTGTCGACGCGTTGTTAACGAACCGCTGCACGATAGCCATAACATGTAAAAGCCGATTAAGCAAGCTATAATCTTCCACACGAACAATTCCATTGCAATGTACAAACCGCTGTTGCTGGTTCACGCAAGAGTTCAGCGTCATTTCAGTGAAACTGGCGAGAGGGAGGAATGTCTCGAGGAGCATGTTACAACGTCAACTGCGCTTTGTAACCATCTAGTGCTTATTATTCCACAGAACTGTACCCTTTTTCTCTCTCCCTTCCAAACGATCAAGATTGTACATTCGACTTCGGTTAATTAACCGTTTACGTGGGTAACAATATTTACAAAATTTTCCGTAATTGTCGAATAAGAAGGAGCAGGAAAAACGTCCGAACACACGGCTGCTTTATCTCGCAGTAAATACCTGATTTAGAAGCTCCACCTATTTCGTCACTTTCCCAAGGATATAAGGGTGCACACACGCATCAAAGTCTTACTTGCACCCTACTTTAAAACCAAAAAAGCGCAGCGCCTCCAATTCTGGCAATCAGAAAATGGCAAAAGCTGCAGACGTTACCTTCACCCAATGAATGAAAAACTATTCACTCTGAACTTCTACTGCAGTCAATCTCAGACAGCTGTTCATTTGGTTGTGTCACGGCAACACGTCCTCCTCTCAGTTCTTGGCGTTTGCAATTGAATTACTCTGCAACCATCGTGAACTGTATGGCGGCTCGCACCTTGACTAGCAGTATCGCCAATTGGTGATATGGTAGATGACGGCGACAAACCATAAATGCGTGACGCGCTTCCGTTGCCGTTTGCCTTGCCTATAAAATACCTTCTCTACGAATGAGCCTTCGTAATGAAAGCACTACTTGAGAACTCGCTCAATCGTTATATTTAACAAAAGAACTGCAATGTCGATGGCTTAGACAGTAAGCTGTCATAAATGTTGCAAGCGCGGTTCGCGTTTTATTTTTATCTCATAGGAACGCACACGCAGTTTACGGGCACGTTTTCTTCCATAAAAAGACACGCGTTATAATCATGTATACAGGGTGTCCCAGCTAAAGGTAGCCAATGTTTTAAAAACGACGGAGTGTGCTAGGAGGCTCAAACCAACTCAGTGGTGTTGAGGATCTTGTGTCCTAGCCTGCGGTAATTTTTTTTCGTTTTGCAAAGTCAATTAATTAGTATAAACTAACTGCCTAACTTCTTAAACATTGGCTTAACCAAGAAAGCGCCAATGCGAAAGTTGTAGATCCCATTTAAAATGACCGACTGAAGTGTTTGCAACTAAGTACCATTGATGGAGCGTCTTGTAATTGCCTTTAAAGAAAGCCTACTAAGTACAAAAGCAACCGCGTGATAGCACCACTTCATCAGCGCCCCCAGACGACCCATCAATAAAGGACATTGTTTGCATGCCTCTTTTGAGACTCAGTCACTCAGTCGCGTGCTCTGTCGCGATCGGGTGCAGAGAGCGAGCGGTGATGATGAAGGTGTGTCGCGCTTCGACGTGACGTGGTAAAAGATATCATTCGCTACACTTCTGGAATGAAGCCCGAACGCGCAAGGCAAGAAAAAAAGAAGAAGAAAGGAAGCCCGGGCTTGAGTAAATGTTGACCGCGGAACTGCTTAATCGGGAAGGAAAATGCAATTATGTTCTTCAATTCGTTCGTGATCATATCTTACTAGCGAGACTTGCTGGGGCGCACCTTGGGGCCACCGTTAACGCCAAGCCCATCCCGGAACCCCTACACAGATATGCGGATTTCGTTTTTTTTTATCGGTCGTTTGGGCGCGCTGAAATAGTGGCGCTATCACGCGCTTGGTTTTCTATTTCGCGGGCTTTCTTTAAAGGCAATTACAAGAAGCGCCATCAATGGTACTTAGTTGCAAACACTTCAGTCGGTCTTTCTTAAATATGCTCGACAAGTTTCGTATTGGCACTTTCTTGGTTAAGCAATATTTGAAAAGTTAGGCAATTAGTTTATACTAATTAATTGACTTTGAAAAAAAACAACGCAGGCTAGGACACGCGATCTTCAACACCACTGAGTTGGTTTGAGCCTTCTAGTACACTCCGTCGTTTTTACAACATTGGCCACTTTTAGCTGGGACGTGGGTTTGGCACGTGATAGAAAAAAAAATTAATTTATTAAAAAATGGTGCAAGCTTTTCCTAAAGAAGCAGATGTATTTTCTGTATATATATGGCAACTGATAGTTGTGAGAACTTTCAGCTTTCACTTCCAACCACACTCCGGATTGAACGAAAATTGGCGTTTTTATTTGGGGATAACCCTGTTATTGAAGTCATCACTTTCTCCTAGCGCCCCGCAGACTAAAATAAAATGCTGCAGCTGTGGCGTCACAATAGCTACCACCACTGAAGTCAGGCGTGTGCGTTCGAGTAAGCTTTGAATAATTAATTCTGGCTGCCTCTGCCAGGATAAAAAAAAAATTACACGCGTATTCGCCCATGGATACATATGGGCGTTGTCTGGGATCTTCTTTCCGGAGAAAATTACCGAATAATTGAACTGTTACGGGCGGAGTCAAAATAACGGAACTCTAGTTCATTCTTCTGGCCGTGCGCCATTCTACTGGGCGTGCGCAGAAAGCGCTAGTTGTAGCTAAACGCTGTGCCCTTAGTTTTCTTTCCTCACTCTTGTTTATTCGGCCGTTGTGCTCACTTAGGTGTTTTAAAGTGTTTGGAAGTGTAGTATAATTATTCTTCTGCCAAATGCGAGAACCCCGGTGGTGGCTTAAATTTCGCTGCTAAGCACCAGTTCACGGGATCAAATTCCTGGCACGGGGGCCTGATTTCGATGTAGGTGAAAGGCACAAACGCCCATGTGGCGTGCCTCACAATGATATTGTGGTTTTGGCACGTGATAGAAAAAAATGACTTATTAAAAATGGTGCAAGCATTTCCTAAAGAAGCAGATGTATTTTCGGAGCGATGACAATAATTTTCTGCGTGTACTGTCGGAATTATAGTGTGTCAGGACAATACGTTTGTAATGTTAAGACAAGAGTGCCTCTCAGGATGCTGACGCAGGTATTCTGTGATAACTCCGTCTCTGTTTATCGTGTGACATCGCAGTGCTCCGGTGAGGCCATAGAAAAATGAAGGTGCACTGTCGTGAGATGTCGACTGAAATGAGTATGTTTTTCCCCTTTTAACAGGTATGCGCAAGATCTACGGTCAACGCCACTTTGTACTTAGACCCCACCTTCCATGCGATGGTCGGCATTCACGCGCCATTAGACATGCTCCTGACCTTTGACTCGGCTATCACCCTTCGCTATAAGGTGAGCATTCTCCGGCAAAATCACTGAAGCAGCGGCTTCGAGCTTCAAACGGTTGTCTTTGTTTGTTTAAAAGGTGGGTGGGTGGAGGGGGTGAGGGCGGAGTTCTACGTGAACTATGCACGCTTGCTTCTAGCCTGAATAATTTGTTAATGCAGAAAAAATATGACGCGTGGTAAGCCAACTTAAATTAGTTATAGCACGGCTTTTAAAGATAAGCTTTCGTTACCTCTTGCTACGACTTTTCCACTACTGCTGCTGCTATTGTCGTTGTTGCAAGACGATATCATCGCGACTGCTGTAATTTATCCTATGACTGCCGCAGAGCGGCAGCGCGTACCTTTCTACTACCATGCAACAGTGCAAACGGCAGGTAGAAAGAGTATAGTTAGAGAATGGGTATAACCGACGAAGTCACGAAAGGGAGCCTTGCCACTCTTCGGTTGCCGCTCGCATACTTGGGGAGGAGGGCGGGAGAGGGGGAAAAGGCGAGGTAAGAAGGCAAGGATACGCTACTACTAGACGCGACAGAAATTATAGACACACGGGATAAATTTAAATTCAATGTACGCTACGGTGTTTCTACTATTCCTGAAGAATAAACACCTGGCAACTTTGTCGAGCTGACAACCGACGTAGAGCGTGTGGACGCAATTGAAGCTGCATTAAAGCACCGCAGCGTCTAGACGACAATGCCGGAGCGGCCGCCCATAAAATCAGCATTCCTGTACACGCCGCGGCGGCTCTCTGCCAATGGCGCTGCTCGAGTTCGCGTGATCAATTCGGACGGCAGGAGGTGCATTTCGGCGAGGGCGAAATGAAAACACGCTCGTGTACTCAGATTTAGGTGCACGTCGAAAAAGCCGGCATATCCCACGCCTTGTGGGAATCGATGTTATGCGAAGCAGTGTGCGGGGAGCCTACCAAGTTAACGAAACGACCATGAGGCGTAGTCGGCTCTTTCATGACCTACATGACACGCATGTCATGACATTCTTGTCATGAGTCCTCAGGAGTCCCTTTAGCTACACCTAAGAGACCTTAAGGCGAAAGCCTTAGTCATGCTAACGACTTTGACTTTGAACGTCAACCTTTAGCCTTTTTCTTCAATTAGTACCACATCCAAACCCATTCCATACGTTTTTCAGTGTTAATCTTTTTTCGCTGAGTCAGTCTCATTTTTGCTGAGTCATGCTCATGACTATGACTTCTACGAGCATCCTTTAGGGTTTCCTTCACTTAGTACCCACGTCCGAACCCATTTCAGTGGTTTTTCAGTGTTAATTTTTTTCACTGAGTCATTAACGTTCTTGCTGAGTCATGCTCATGACTCAGGCGCATGACTCATGCTCATGAAGAAAAGCTTCGCATTTGAAATCTCTGGTGGTGAAAATTAAAATGAAGGCCCCACTCTCGCGCGCCTCGTAATCAGATTGTGGGCTTGTCACGTAAAGCCCTATAATTTAATTACAGATTAACAGTTCTGCCACTATGCGCTGTGCCCTGTCAGGCAATGACAGTGTTAGCTTACTCGCAGTCTATAAACAATGGCGCACAAGAATCGCCTCAGGAAAACACGTCCATTTGTGTGTTCTGCGTACTACGTAAAGAAACACAAGCGGTTTGTGCACGCATATATTGTTTACCATCAACTCACCACTCTTGTATTGCACTCAACGTTGATGAGCCTGAAGATTCGCCCTAAACATCACCTCCAATTATCGCCAGTCGACGCAGACAGCACAGAACGCTTCACTTAGATCGATTCCCGCAGGGCTTGGGAACCGCATAATTTTTCATTTGTCATAGATCTTTCACTGCCGGAGAAAAGCACAGAAAATTCTTACGAGTTGGCTGCGGCCAAACTGTAAATCCACAAGCAGGCCTATCAGAACACTTAATCACTGGGGAAACTTCACCCATGACATCTGCGAATACCCATAACCATGAATCGCCAGAGGATTACCAGAATCCTTGACGTTCCTGAAGGCTTATGTCTTGCGCGTGGCGTGTGATTCCTTGACATTTGGACCACAGTTCACCGTGTGAACTACAAGGATCAAGGCAGAATACTTTTCTATTGTACCTCAAGCAACGCGACCAGGTCCAGAACATTCGGCCTCCGAACGTTTGGACGCTTTGATAAGGTGGAACATCTTAGAAAACCATTGGAGAGTCAACACAGACCGAACGAAGAAAGATGGAACTCCTTTCTGCTATCACAAGCGAACCTGTGGGAATCGAAATGCGCGTTTCACAAACCACGAAATGGCTGTTCCCTTGCAAATGTTGACCGCCATCAGCGACACTAGAAAACTTAGTGGAATGCACGCTCATGTAGCGGAAATGTGTCGTCGAGAATTGTTAGCTCGGAAAGTTTGTATTCTTCCATCGTACGAAACCAGGGCACGGACAACGCGGACCCTGAGATGTAAATTAATATTCTTGCGTGTCGCATGCCAAAACCGGACTATGATTTAGAGGCATGCCGTAGTCGGGGACTCCAGAATAGTTTTTTTACCACCTGGGGCTCTATAACGTGCACTTAATGCACGGTACAAGGGCGTTTTTGCATTTCGCTCCCATTGAAATCCGGGCGCAGCAGCAGGGATTTCATCACGCACTCGTGTGCTTAGCAGCGCAAAGCCAAAGCCACTATGTCACCACGGCATGTTAGACCTTGAGAATAAAGACACGACACTTCGTTTGATTCGCAAGTAAAGATCTTTGTTATAAAAAACGAAAATTACGTACGTACACGCAAGCTCACGTGATACAGGATGAGGCGTTCACAAATCACAAACCAAGATCGAACCCGAACAGCAATATAAAGGACAATATTAACCCGAATAGACTGAACAACCAACTGCGCAATTCAATAGCAGCTCCTTTCAAAGTATGAATGTTCACTTTCACAAGTATTGCAAAAGGGCTTGCTGGTACATTTGTCACCAATTAATTTGAAAAGCCTCTATTAACATTTACTTCCATTTTTTCAACTAAATCATTGTGTCTTGGAAGACAGCTTCGCATTCATAATTGTCACAATGCTGAGCGAAACTTGAAGCGAAGTCGTTTGATTGCGCATTCAGCGCATGCTACGTATCTTACCTTTCGTTAATGGAGCATCCGGTTTGTCCTACATTTACACGTACTTGTCAACATCAATTTTCGCTCAGCGTTGTGACAATTATGAATGTGAAGCTGTCTTTCAAGACAAAATGATTTAGTTGAAAGAATGGAAGTAAATGTTAATAGAGCTTGGGCTGTCCGAAAAACTGCTGTCACGATAATACCGGACCCTACCGCGCATTGCGACGATTAGGTTACCTAAATTACGATATCGCCCCTGTTGACATGCCGCCCTCGTCCCAGCTACAAACTGACGTCCTTCCCCGAGTCCCGTTTAAAACTATACTGTATATCTAGTTGGCTATCATTCTTAGAAGCGCCGGGACGGCGCTCCAGCCCCCGGCGGTTATGTTACGGTGCATTTGGACAGGACCGTGCCCGCAAGAGAGAGACGAAGAGGAAGTGGTAGACTATCTACTGGAGCTGTGACCTTCGTTCCAGCTTGCGCATTTACCCCTAACCTTCCCCCATGTAAATAGTTGTATATACGTTTCTGCATCGGTCTTCCTCATCGTAACAATATATTCTATTCTAGAACATGCATAGAACGGGACAGCTATATATTCCGCCCACCCTACACCTCTCCTCGAGTTGATCCTACTAACAAAGTTAGGGAATTCCAATGCAGAAATAACACATTCCAAATAATTTTTTCATACGAACTATTTAAGAGTGGAATTAATTACCAGCGAATTTTCTATTGATGCCTTTTGCTTCGTGCTGTGATCAGTGTGTGTGCTTTTTTCTTTGACATGCTCTGACAAGTTTTTTTTTTTCTGTTTGACATGTACTGGCTCCTGTATTGTTCAATTGCCACATTTGTATCGTGGCCCCCGCCTGTGAAATGTCGTGTTATCGCTGAGGGTACTGAGATAAATAAATAAAGCAATAAAATCTGCGAAGAAAGAGCAGAGAGAGAACCAGTAACATGTACAAAAGAAGAGAGGAACGCAGCGGTGGTAGGTAGTGGTGCAGAAATTTAGATGCGGCGCTTCATCGAGTCTTTTGTTGGACGTGTCATACGCACTTTTAAAAGATAGGGAAGTCGGCGCTGCTGTCTGTCTTTCTGTGTGGTCCATTCCGTCCTTGATTTTCATTTTGTTGTGATAAACGTTTCATGCAGCAATGCGAGGCCAAGGCGAACGCGACGAATGTACCATACTTCATGGCAGCCACCAACGTCCAGTTCGAGGACGTCAAAGGCATCTGCGGCTACGGAAAATTCCCCCGTCTCCAGATGCTCAGGAAACTGGCACGCTTCTTCGTTGAAAACTACACTTCGCCTGCCCTTTTGGGAGCGTGCAAGTCGGTGCAATAATGAGACGGACTTGTTTGAAGTTTTCTTCGATTGTTACACCCTGTACTGCTTGACGTAAAAGGAAAGAAATTGATATTATACTGCTTATTGATTTTAACTCATTGCTTTGCTTGCTTGTTTATTGGTTTATTTCTTTACAATAAGTTTTCTTTGCGCAATATACATAACGAGTTTCTTAATGTTCTTTGACAGTGGACATGTGTTCAACACAGTACCGGGTACATTTCTGGCATACTGCGAGTCGATCAAGCCCTATGAACATTAGACATGGTGGGTAAATTTCCCCTAAATAATTGGAGTTTGCCAACAAATTTTCCAATCTTGTATCCAAAATAATAATAATAATAATAATAATAATAATAATAATAATAATAATAATAATAATAATAATAATAATAATATATTTTATTTCTTGCGTTTAATCAAAATACAATTTCGGGCTTGCCAGAGCGACAATAGGCTTTACGGGAGTACCCGGCAGTTGGAGGCCACGACAGGTACAAATTAAACAGCGGGGAAAAAAAAGAAAGAAGGTCGACAACAGTGGTGTTAGAAAACAAATTAGTGCCTGAATGCACAGTGGATAAGCCAGTTATATATACACATGTATACATATGAATACACGTGCTAATGTACACAATATATACATATTGTGAGGGAAATATTCATCCTTCATCTTCTTCACCTGTATATAATCATCATGGCAATATTCATCCTTCATCTTCTTCACCTGTATATAATCATCATCACTGTGCGCGCCACCTTCGTTCAGTGCGTGGCTCAGCCGAATAAAGGCGTCCAGACAACAGCTGTGCTGCCGCCTTACAAAGTGGGGGAGGGGGGGGGTATCACCGCAGTATGACGTTCCCGGCCTGCCTCCATCCGTCACCGAGCCTGTGAACGCGTCCTCTGCAGTTGTTTCACTCGCCGCTCTCAACGGTCTTCCTTCTTTCCACCCTGAGACGTTTGCGTCCCACCAACGCAACGACGCTTACTGCCACTCAATTATGGAACGCCTTCACGGCTCATCTTGTCCTCCTAACGCTCGAGCCCGTCGCCAGTTACACAACTTCAAGAGCGAAAACTCAATCCTATACCAGGTATGTCTTCCACCCCGAAGGACAGCGTTGAGTTCCTGTCGCTCCTCGATCACTCAGGGCACAGATATTGGAGACATTTCACGATTATCCCACGGCTGGTTATCTCGGCTTTCACAGAACCTATGAACGCGTCCGCAGTCGTTTTTCCTGGCCTGGACTTGCCACCTGCATAGCGAAATACGTCACTTCTTGCTCGCTCTACCAGCGCCGCAAACGGCCCACTTCACTTCCGGCTGGACTGCTGCAACCTCTTCCCTGTCCTGACGCTCCCTTCGCAGTCATCGGGATTGACCTCTACGGACCGCTGCCATTATCAGCTAGCGGCAAGAGATGGATCGTCACTGCAGTTAACCACTTGACCAGGTACGCCGAAACAGCTGCGCTGCTTTCAGGATCCGCGGAGGACATTGCGACTTTCTTCTTGGAAGCCATCTTTGTACGACATGGAGTGCCATGCGTCCTTTTGAGTGACCGTGGCAAGGCGTTTCTGTCGAAGCTACTCGAGGACGTCGTCTGCACATGTAACACCATCCATAAGACGACTACCAGCTACCATCCTCAGACTAATGGTCTCACAGAGCGCTTTCATCGAGCTCTCTCTGACATTATATCCATGTACATTAACGCTGAACACACAACTGGGATACCAGCCTGCCATTCGTGACTTTTGCCTATACAATACCGCTGCACAGTGCATTACTGGCTACTCACCGTTATTTCTAGTTTGCGGGCGTCAACCGACCTCTCCTCGACGTCTCTTTTTTTGATGCCCCCGTGAAATCGTCGGCGTCAGTGAGTGAGCAGTTAATATCTCGCCTTGCCGCGTGTCGCCATCGCGCCCGCCTCAACACCAAAGCTAGTCAACAGGATCGGAAGACTCGCTACGATGCATTTCACTGCGTCGTTCTGTTCAGCCCGGCGATGAAGTGTTATTCCAGACACCAACTCGAGTTCCTGGCCTATGTGAAAAGTTTCAGTCGCGTTTTATAGGGCACTACACTGTTGTAGAGCAAACTTCGCCACTGAACTACCGCGTCACTCCCGCTGTCATGACTTCCGATGGCCGCTACCGTGGCACAGAAATCGTCCACGTTTCGCGCCTAAAACCATTCCAACGGCGTACCGCACCGCTATAAACAGCGGCGAGGTTGGCCACTTCCGCGTGAGGGGGAAATTAGTGTGAGCACAATATTTATCCTTCATCTTCGCCACGTGTATATAATCATCAGCACTGTGCGCGCCATCTTTGTTCACGCGTGGCTCAGCCGAAGTACGGCGTCGAGACAACAGCTGTGCTGCTGCCTTACAATATATATATATATATATATATATATATATATATATATATATAGTCAATTAGGGGTTTACGCTGAACCCAGTGAAAATATTATGAAAGTGCTCACGCGTGTAACAATGACGTAACTACGATTATTTACTGACGTTTTGGCCGGTGGTCCGGCCTTCAGCGGAGTGAATGAGAATACACAAGACGTTCGTTCCCAAGGTGTGGGAAAGTCACGTGGAAAGGACATGTGGCTCCAAACATAGTGTAAAGGGAAAAAATATAAAAATAAAAATAAAAACTAAAACATGTTTTTTTTTTAAACGAGGGACTAACAGATGGACAAAGCACAACACGTGAATGGCTGCGATGAGTCACGGACGTCGAGGCGTTGTCCTCACCTTCGAAGACGCGAAAAAAAAAAATCGTTCCCACGGTGGCGGAAAGGGGAAAGGTGAAGAACATGTGGGTGGCTGTGATAAGCCGCCCCTAAGGCAGCGCATTCCCCAGTCTCAAGGGACCACCACCGTTTAAGATAAGAAGATGACACCCTACCGCAGACATGCCGTGCGAAGGGGGGCATGCGACACAATAACGGTTCCAGAGTGAAAACGAGATGATATGCGGACAAGTCAGCACGAAGCAAGACCGTTTTACATGCGTCGCGGATAGACTACAAGGAATTTACTTTCGGCTATAATCCCATTGTTCAAATCAGAAGGCAAGCACGTGCGTTTCCCGGTGCTTTCATTATTACCCGAGGCGGTGGTATTAAACTTATACATAAGATAGGACTTGCGAATGTCCCGGTCGTGGTGTGAGCGAAAGCCTGATTCCAATATTGTCGCTTGTAAGTCATTGAAAGAGTGACCGGGATGATTTACATGTTTGGGTACGGGAAGGTTCAAAAGTGATTTTGTGTGTGACCTGTGCTTATTAAATCGTATCCTGAAAGGTTTCTCTGTCTGACCATTACACTGTTAATTACAAATTGTACATTCAAGAAGGTAGATCACATTGACGGTGTCACATGAAAAGTTTCCTTTTATTTGAACAGAGAAGTTGGAAGTGATTTGTTGCAAGGCATACAGCCTGTGCCATGGCTTGGATTTAGGGTTGACTTTTCCAAAGTATCGCGTAAATTTTTATTTTTCCTATACACGACGCGGGACGGTTCTACAGGTACGCCCCTAATGCGATCGCTTTATGCAAGGATGTTATGGTGCTTTCTAAGAATAGCTAAAACTTTCGGCACCAACGCAGAGTGGGTAAGGATTACATTTGTACATTGTTCACTATTAGGTGCTTTAGCTTTAAATATATCGGCACGGTTGAGCTTGCCAGCTCTGTTTACAGCATCATCAATCATCCGCTCCGGGTATTTCTGCTTCAGAAGGACGTCTTTCATTAGCGCACAATTTCCACTGAAATCTTTGTTCGAACATATACGCTTGAAGTGGTGGGCTTGGCTGTACGGAATGCCCGTCTTACAGTGTCTGATGTGACTGCTATAGAAATGCAAATACTGGTGGGTGTCCGTTGGCTTCCTGTAAAGTTTGGTAGTTAATCTGCCTCCAGACAGTGAGACGATTACATCAAGAAAGTTAACACTGTCCTGTGAGTAGTGGTGAGAAAAGGAAATAGTGGGATGGGCACGACTGAAGTAACATAAATTTTAAGAGATCTGTTTCCTCATGAGGCCAAATCATAAAAGCGTCATCAATAAAACGCTTGTAGTAGAGCGGCTTTAAGCTGCGAGACGCGAGAAAGTCTTCTAGTACAGCCATAAAATATTGGCGTAATTAGGACCAATTGTCGTTCCCATTGACGTCCCGCTCACTTGCACGTAATGGACCCCATTAAACTCAAAATTGTTTAGTTCGAGAAGTAACTTAAGAAGTGTCGGTAGCGTGTCGCAGTCAACAGGCTTATCGTCTGGCGAATCTTCATATGCTGATAGCGCCACCCTTATCCCATCAGAATGAGGGATATTTATGTACAGAGAACTAACATCGAGTGCACCAAGTAAGCATTCAGAAGGTACTTCTAATTCCATGATGCCAGAAAGAAAATGGTTGGTATCCTTTACACACGCAGAATATATATATATATATATATATATATATATATACATATTACATAACGAGTGTTCGAGTCCGGCAACATTGATGCCTTTAGGTAGCATAGTGTGGGTTTATTGACCAGTTGCCATCACCCAAAAAGATCACGTGCTCGTGACGCCTGCGGCAAAATGGATGTTCCACATCCGCCGCCTAGGTTTGAGAGCCGGTGGCGCTGGCTAACGCTCCCAGGGTTAGTTCTAGTTGTAAAACATAAATCCCTCAGAAAGTGTATGGGAAAACGGCTCCGCGGTAGCTCAATGCTAAGAGCATCGCACGCGTAATGCAAAGACGTGGGATCGTTCCCCACCTGCGGACAGTTGTTTTTTCATCCAGTTTCTTTTTATTAATTTATCATTTCTTTAATTCACTTAGTCAGTACAAGTAATTTCCCCTAAGTTGTCCTTGGTGTCATTGTTGGCTTCTTATGACACACACACACACACACACACACACATATATATATATATATATATATATATATATATATATATATATATATATATATATATATATTGCTAAGGCTGTGCAGCCACGTCGCATCCAATTATGCTGTCATCCTTATGCTATTTTTCAAGATGATAATATTAAACAAAACATACCATTGCGTTTACGAAATGATGTACTTATTAATCTATGTTGATGACCTAGTTGGTACGTTATTTTGGCACTGCGGCGCACAGTAGTGGTTGCCGTTACCATCGGGAGGCAACAGCTGCAAAACGTAAATTATAAACCTGTGCCATTCTGATAAGCCTAATGGCAAAACTGCGTCAACAACTGAAACGTGCGAAAGTGGAAAAGGGGCGAAATTACGAACAAGGAGAGTATGCTTTTAAGAACGTCGCCTGCTGAATACTGAGGCGCCCATAGAATACTATACGACCATAATATATTATATGACGAGGACATCTCCCAATAATTTCGAAGAATTACCCAGTTTCCCGACCTTATCTTCTGCCTCTTAGAGGTCCAAATACATCAGTGACTGCACGTTTTGTTCGACACAATTTGACTTCAGCCGACTCAGTGGAACGTCACGTACAGAGGCGGAAACAACACGAGCTCGCAGCCAGACGCTCACGGAATGCCTTCTACACGCAGCCAAAACAAATGCGCGGCTACAAAGTGTGTTTTCAGTGGAGCAGAAAACAGAATTTTCAAACTGCAGGTTCCTGGTATCTGAGCTCCTACGCTTTATCTATGACGGGCGTTCTGCCGGCGCAAGCAACCATGTTATCATGTTATCAATGTTATCATGTTATCATGTTCCATGTTATCAATGCTAGCAATCGCTCGTCGATTTTTCGACACCTTCGTGTACCAAACGTACTTAGCCTATATGTTCTTGGGAGCCACAGAACGTGTCACAATCTTGTCCTCGCAAGATTCAGCCAACTGTAAACTAACAGCACCCCAGCGGCCTATCTGAATTTCGCTAACTGCGTCACAGCGGCCGGTGCAGCCGCCGTGCCATAAGCCTGAATTACTTGAAATGCAGCGCACTCCACGAAAACTATCTCACCTTGCCACTGACAAATACTGGAGGAGTGCGGCGTCGAAATACAGTAGGGATGCAATAACACGCCGGAGTTGGCGCGAGCCGCGCGCCCAGGGCCACGAACGACGTGCGCGTAATCAGCGTGACATTGCATTCTCGACAAGATAATAGCGAGCGCAGAGTTTTCAAGAAAGCAAACGCAAGCAAGCCAGACGACGGGTATTGATGTGGGACAAGAATAGTCCCAAAGGGCGCAATCATCTTTAAGAATGTTGAACATTTGGAAAACATCAAATATATGGGCATGGCACCAGGGGCGCGATCTTGTACGCGTTCCGTCCCATCGAGCCGCACACGATTGGTCAATTTGGACGTCGCGGTTGAAATTGACCAATCGTGTGCGGCTCGATGGAACGGAACGCCTCCGTTCCATTTTGGAACGCGTACAAGATCGCGCCCCAGGGTAGTAATGGAGGAATAATTCTTTTTTTCACATACTGCAGCCCCTGGTGGGGCTATAACAGGAGTGGATAATACAATAAATACAAAAAAGAAATACAACAGGCAACAAAGAAGGAAAGTTAAGCGAAATGTTGAGGGAGCACAGACAAGAATTCGTTTAATGGGAGAGAACAATTGATACCTGGTAGTGAATTCCAAGTTTGAATTGTTTGAGGGAAAAAGCTATACCTGAAAGTATTAGTGCGCGCAAAAAGGGGTGTAGTGTTAAGCGCGTGATGTCTCCTACCAGAAGAGTATTTAGCAAAGGTGTTATATTCATTACTCTAGGGGCAACAAGACGAATGAATAATGCCGTGAAAAGAATTTAAGGAATTAGCGTGTCGCTGTTCGGCGAGAGATGTTAGGTTGAGGGAGGACATGGCTGACGACGGTGAGAACTGGTGGTCATAACGACGGTAGATAAATCTAATGGCTTTCCTTTGGACGGCCTCAACTCTATTTCGTACTGCTTGCAGGGATTCCAAACAATACTACTATAGTCAAGTACAGGGCAGACAATAGTTTTATATAACAGTAATTTGGTGTCGCACGGCGAATTAGACAGCGTACGACGTAAATAGCCGAGTTTTTGTAGAGCTTTGTCGTAATGGCATCAATGTGCTTTGACCAGGATAGCTTAGTGGTGAAAGTGAGACCAATATATTTATATTCGGAAACGCGTGGAATGGAATTATCATTAAATTCGTAGCTGAAAAGGAACGGGCAAGCTTTATTAGAGAAGCACATAACGTCAGTCTTACAGAAGTTAATATTCATTGGCCATGTTTCACACCATTTGGAAAATCTCACGAATGATTCTTTAAGGCAAACATGATCAAGAGGAGATGAAATGATGTCATATAACACGCAGTCGTCTGCACATATTCAGATCTTAGATGATATCTCACGTGGTAGATCATTAATATATAGTAAGAAAAGAAGAGAACCGAGGACCGATCCTTGAGGGACGCCTGATGACGCATCCACCACGGAGGAATTGATCGAGTTAAAGCTTCCGAATGGAGAGCGGTGAGACAAAAAACTGTCTATTCAGTTCACTAATTAAGGGTTGTTAAGATTGACATTTAATTTCGACAGTAGTTAAGAGTGAAGTACGGTATCAGAAGCTTTGGAAAAATCTATGAATATAGCGTCCATTTGAAATCTCTTATCCAGGTTAGAAGCTATGTCATGCGCGAACTCGACAAGTTGTGTAATTGGGCTAAATCTGCATGTGAATCCATGCTGTACATTAGAGAGAATGCTATTCGATTCAAGAAATTCCATAATGTGTTTGTATATTATATGAGTATATTTTGTATGAGTTTGGAGTTAAAAATATTGGCTGGTAGTTAGAAAGATGTTGCTTACTACCTGACTTATGTAACGGACGCACCTTAGCCATCTTCCATGATGAAGGTACAACGCCTGAAGTTAGCGATTTATTGAAGATAAGATTAAGGTATCGTGAAGTCCATAAGGCATACCGAACGAGAAACAAATTCGGGATACCATCAGGCCCTTCACTTTTCTTTGTATCAAGATTTAGTATGAGGTTTAAGATACCTTTTGTGCTAACTAAGATATCATTATTGGGGCAAGTTGGATGAATGTTTGGAAAAGGAGGAACAATATCGCAACTACGCAGCAATTATCGCAACTAAAAACGGACTTAAAGTACGCGTTGAAGGCGTTGGAGATTACTAATGAATCAATAGTCGTTTCGTTGTTCACACATAAAGATGTACAAGAGCTGTCACGAGGAAAAATGGAAGCCCAGAACTTACGCGGATTACTCTTCCACAGAAGCGGCAGCTGCATGCTATAAAAAGAAGTCTTTAGCTGATTTGGTTTTTGTATACGAAGATCCTCCTTCGCCTTAGGTAACCTAGCAATGTGTACGGGGTTATGAGAGTCCTTCGATCGCCTGCGAACACGACGTGAAAGATGTAGTATATCTCTGTTCATCGAAGGGATTTGAGCATTTTTCTTTTTGTTTTGATGGGAATGAAGTGTTCAATACATGACGTGACAATACCTTCAAAATATGTCACGAGAACATTCACGTCACTTGATATACTGAGTGTTTCAAAAGTGCTGAAGCCATCAGCCAATGTATCTATAACAGAGGTGTCGTCAGCGTGACTGAAATCTCAAAATGTAGTAAGAACGAAGGGTGGTTTAGGAACAATGCACGGAAGGGAAACAAAGCAGCCTTATGATGAAAACTGCCTTCTATCACTTCACAAGTGTAATGATTCGCCGCAAGGCTCGAGCGAAGAAAGACCAAGCCCAGAAGAGCCTTCTTCTGGACCAAGTCCAGAGGAGGCTTACTCAGATCGCAAACGATCTGAGTAAGCCCCAAATTCAGGCTAAAATTTATAAGTTCTTCATCGAAAGTGGCATCGTGACCTCACGTCAATAGAGAGGGCCAATGAATTCCTGGTGCGTTGAAATCACCATGACAGTTAAGTTGGAAGGACCTAGGTTGTTATTCTGCATGAACATTTCGATGGCTCGAAGCGAGTCCACCGTTGATCCCGGGAGGCGATATAAAGCGCTGATTACAAAATGCATGTTTTCCAAGTAAAGTTTGCACCAGGCCAATCCCGTATCTAGAGGAACTGGAAAAATAGAGAACGTAAGATCTGACCGAAGCAAAAGGGCGACGCAGCCCCCTTTGCCGTTTTGTCTGTCCATCCGAATTACGTTATAGTCCGGTGGATTGAATTTTGAGTGAAAAATCCCATTGTGTAGCCACGTTTCCGTGACGGCAACTACGTGGGGACAGTACAAGTGAATAAGAGACAAGAAGGCAGGAAATTTATTGGTCATACTTCGTGCATTAATATTGAGTAAGCGAAGGTAATCAAGCGATGTGGAAGCTGGTTAAAGATGCCACGATGGTGAGATAGTATGGCTGCTGACATCGGCACGGTTGATAATGGTGCATCCAGACGAAGGACCGAATCCGGATTCTTAACGGACGCGGACGACTATGCCACGGACCGTCCGGCTGCAGGCGCATCCACACGGCGGACGAAGCCCTAGCAGACGACAGCGCCACCGAGCCGGATTACTCTCTACCGCAGCCTCTGAGCAAAAAGCGACGTATTTTTTACGTCGACATGTATTTTGTCGCAAAAAGCGACATGTATTTTTTACCTCCATGCCAGCAAAAAGTGACGTTTGGCCGCGATGGCTGTTGTTCTGTTCGCGATTGACGAGGACTTTGATTTGTTTCCACGAAAACGGCGTTGTTGGCGGAAAGACTGGATGGGAAAAATAATTGAGGGTCCAAAGCCTGCTCTACGGAGGGCTCCTGAAGACTGACCTCGACGAATACCGGAGGCTGCTTCGTGTAAACAGAGAGCAGTTTCTGCAACTGCTGTCGCGCGTGGGGCCCCGCATACGAAGTGAGGATACCGTTATGCGCCGTTCTATATCAGCGGAAACCACGGTGTAAGAAATATACTCTTACACTGTGCTGCAGGTCACACTGCGGCACCTTGCTTCAGGTAAGTATCACACGTTTCCAAGTTATTACAGAGATCGCCGTGGTAAATGTATATCGGTTGAAAACTGAGCTTGGTGCTCATCGAAGGCCGCTACACAAGTGTCTTTAAGTGCGTTCGTGTGGTAGTGTGCAAGCTCAATCGCGCCCGAAATATTCAATGTAGATCCAGAGGGTTCAAGTGGAAGGGTTATCACGAGTGCGCACAAGTTTTGCATGGCCGTGCTGTTGGCACCGACTTTCTGCATAAACATGCATGAGATAATATTGATCTGTTTACACTTAACTACACCACTGAGTGTGATTGGTTTTCGCTGATACTCTATTCATTTACTGCTCTGAAACAACCAGATACGAGATGTATTTGTACACGTCCTACTGTTTTGTAGTCTGCTAGCGAGCAGTTGACTGAGATTTTTTTTTCTTTGCAGGAGAGTCACTATTTCCTGAGTGTGACGGTGTCCGCATAATCTGCACGGCTGAGGTCCCACAAAGTGGGAAACTCTTCCACGATGTGGTTGAAATAAAAGGCGGCATCATCGCACAAATTCACAGTTCATAGAAGTGAACGAAACCAGGAGCTATGAAGCACTGAAACTAGGCGCCAGCAAACAAAGTACTGATGCTGACTTCAATGCAGCTGTCCTCGAGCAGGAGAGAAGTGTACTGGTTGCCAGACACTGCGTGTTTATAAGCTAAAGCTGCGGCTTTACCCCGCCAGAATCCGGATGTGAAAAACGGCTTGGCGTTATCCGTCCGCGCGCCTCCCGGACGAGGCGTGGGCGAGGCAAATCGCTGATGTGAGGTCACGTGACGCGCCGTCCGGCCCTGCAAATCCGGTTTCGGTCCTTCGTCTGGATGCACCATAACTGACGGCACAGATGAGGAGCGAAAAAAATGACTGGAAGATTTCACCATTGAGTTAGACGCATGATCCCAATGATAGCGAATTTTATCAAGAAAGACATGATTATAGCGCAGTCTTACAACAGAACCTGTGTCGCGAAATGAACCGGAGGCCTCCCAGAGCTTTTTGCGAACAGATCTCACATTTGAAGACCGGTCATCGGTGAAGCGCAGATCGGAATTGTCTAGTTTAGATACATTTAGAAGTTTTGAAGCTTACCCTGGAAATTTAAAATCTTCATGATGACCGGGCGCCAGTGGTCTTCCCGAGGCCGACCAAGCCTGTGACACCGCTCAATTGACGGACATTGCATCGCCAGTGTCTCAGAAAAAAGCTGTGAAACATTAGCTAATAATGTTTCGTGAGTTTCGCCAATCAGTTCATCAAGACCGTGTAGAATTATATTGTTTCGACGGGACCTGTTTTCTAGCTCATCATTGTTTTGAAAGTAGCCGTGTCACAGTTGTCGAAAGCTAAGTCACCTCTGCCTGTAGTTTGCTGCGTGGGTCAGTGACTGCAGGGGCGTTATCCGCTGCGGATATGCGATTGTCCTCGAGAAGTGAAGAAACAGCCTTGAAGTTGTTTTGACTGAGACAAGCTTACAATTCACCATTTTGTGTGACAAGCTGGTTCACTGTGGCTGTTAATGCCAGAATTTTATTTTCCACCACATCAGACACAGAGCGAGAGGCCGAGAATGAAGATTCGAGAGTAGCTAGACGTCTTTCAAAGGCATTGAAGCGGAAGTCAACGCACGTTTTAAGATTAGCAATATATTGCGCAATTTGTTCTGTCCAGCTAGGAGCTGAGCGAACATATCACCAACGTTGTGAAAGTCAGCAACCACTGCTGGTTAGCTATCGAGGGTAGGGGTGGATACGGATTGTGAGTTTAGCTCTGTGTTGGCTTGAGGGTTCCTTCTGGGAAGCCCCAGGTTTGTCTCAACATCACCACTCAACAAAATGCTACTAACAAGATATACTAGCTCCGCCGAAATCTACGCAAAAACGGAACTGCAGCATTGTGGGCAAGGCAGCAGCAACAGAAAAGGGTCGTCAGATCGAATGCAGTAAGCATTATTCAAGTGACATACCTGCACAAAGAGCAGAATTCGTCTTAGAATGGTTGCGGCGCTGCTGTCGCCTTGCCCACTCAAGGCTGGAATTGCTCCAATTGTTCAATTGTCCAATTGCAGCAATTGTTCCAATTGCTGGAACGCGTCGCTTGCAAAACTCGCTCTCGAAAATATTCACGATCTGCTTAATTCCATATTTTCGAGTGTGCCGCCTTGTGTGGGTGGCGTAAGTGGCAAGTAAGTGGTACACTTACGGCGCAGTGACCAACGTTTGCGGAACGCTAGGTGGCTTAATCGCTGGAGTGAATGTAAGTTGTTGCGTGACCGGGACCGAACGAGCTTACTGGGCACGAGCTGCGCAAGGTCGCGGCGGGGGTGTTGGCACTGGTGACCCACCACAGTCTTCCGGAAGACCTGCGCGTCTCGCGCGCGTCATAAATTCCCAAGTACGCCAATGCCGTGTCTGCGTCGAACTACACTCTAAACGCGGTAACTTAAGATAGAAGTACGCGTTTGAACAATTTTTTATGGATATAAATTGAGGTTACATTCATTTTCCTTGCGCTATGTACTGGAAGACGGTAACAGGGTCGAAATGAACACTGGCTGCAAAGATGACACGAAGTGACGCGGTGAGCGTTTCTCTGAGACCATTGCTGATAATTTAGAAGTGTACTCTAAACACGGTAGCGTGTAATAGAAGTGCGCATTTTCACAATCGGGTACACGTAAATATTCAAATAACATTTCAAGAAATCTGAAGTTTATAGAAGTACACATTTAGTCTAGGTTAATTGCTAGTAATCTACGAGTGTTATTTCAGTACAGGCAATGTGACTTTTAGTATTCGCAGTCACCATGCCTGCAAAAAAAAAAAAACAACAACCTAGGAATTAATGTTGAGTATGACTTCTACACAGGCCATATCTCACGAAGTTTGTTTAGAGAAATCAAGTTAGGGAGTATTCGAAATGTATTCATTATCCATTATGAGGAGAGTCACACCAGTTCAATAGAGTGCCCAATTAAGATGACCTGCAATACACTGATCCTGTGCATTACAGTGTTCCACAGCGATCGATGCTTTCTGTATGACTGATAGGATAAGCCCTCGATTAAAACGAAAATTTGAGGACCCACACAGTTGGAACTTGGTGCTATAACCTAAGCACTCCTTAAAGTTTGGCGTTTTACACGCCAAAACAATAATTTGATTATGAGACCCGCCGTAGTGGGGGCCTCCGGAATAATTTGGACCATCCTGGGGTGCTCTAACGTGCACCTAAATCTAAGTACACGGGTGTTTTCGTCTTCGTCTTTTGTCTTCGCGATGGACTGTTATACAAGACAAATAACTCAGCAAGTAGGGCGCGGTATTAACTGGTTGTTCCCGAAAGCCTGCAAGGTAACGTTCTCCGTGTCATGCACGATGATCCGACGTCAGGCCATCTTGGATTCATTCGCACCTTACATCTAATACAGGAGCGGTTTTACTGGCCTAAGATGCAGCATTCCACTAAGCAATACGTCTCGAGCTGCGACAAGTGCCAGCGTCACAAGCGACCTACAAGCGCTCCATAAGGCCTTCTTCATCTAGTAGCGCCGCCTACTACACCTTTCTAACAAGTCGGTATCGACCTGTTAGGACCGTTTCCACGGTCTTCGAACAACAACCAAAGGGTCATCGTCTGTGTCGATCACCTAGTAAGGTGATCGAAAGAAGTCAGATACGCGGAAACCGCTGCGATATCTTCCTCCACCGCTACTTGCGTCGTTGCCTTCTTGTTACGCTACCTCGGTTTCGCAAGATACAGCCTCCCGGTGCTAGGCAACACCTGCAAAACAAACCTGCGTGTACTCCAGGGACTACAAGCTCAAGCCCTAAGGACGTGTCTCGGTCTTCCGAAGTGTGCGTCTACGGCGGCAACGATTGCCATAGCGCGAGACCACCCAATATCAACGTACTTAGCCACCGACGCCCTCAGGGCGCATATTCGGCACGTTGCCCGACTACCTTCCAACCATCTTGCATCTTTACTTACAGAAAGGCCACACACAACTTTCAGTCGTATAATTGCAGCCAATCATACCTCGTTGCCATCGAACTACATGCCTGCAGCAAGACCATCCTCACCGTTATGGTGCCTGCACAAACCTGACATACGCCTCACCATCCCAGGAATCACGAAGAAAGCTCACATGCCGTCATCTGCCCTGCAAAAAGCCACGTTAGGACTTTTACATGAGGTTCACAGTGGCCGCGTACATGTTTATGTCGATGGCTCAGTCACACCTACAAGTTCAGCTGCCGCAGTGGTGATTCCAGCAAGATCCGTCAAGATGCAGCTTAAGACGTCACATGTCTCATCAATGACAGCTGCTGAACTGGTAGCACTCCGTGCGGCTCTTCATTTCATTCTGGAGGAACCACCCCATCCATGGTCAATCTTCTGTGACTCCAAGGCAGCCCTCCAGAGTTTACTCTCAGTACTGCGCCATGGATCACATGAGCAGCTCGTCGCAGAGATAAGACAAGTACACCATCGCATAGTTGATGAAGGGCACAATGTAATATATCAGTGGTTGCCTATAGTCACTGTGGCATACATGGCGATGATCGAGCGGACGCAGTGGCCCGATCTGCCCATGACGGTGTCAACTGCGTTGCCATTCCTCTTTCGAGAGCCGACGCAGCGAAAAAACTTTCCGCGCTTGCGCGTGAGCTAACATTGATGCAATGGAATTCCTCCGATTTCACAAGTGCACGCCTTCATGCCCTGGACCCTAATTTACAGCTTCGTATTCCATTCAACCTTCCACGACGGGACTGCACACTTCTAATCCGTCTATGGCTTGGAGTAGCATTTTCAAATGCGTACTCCTTTCGTATCGGAATGGCCAATAGCCCACTTTGTGAATCCTGCGGGTGCAACGAAACAATCGCACACCTTCTTTGTGAGTGCCCTCGTTTCAACCCGCAGAGAGCAGCTCTCTCAGCGACGATAGATCAACTGGACAAACGCCCAATAACAGAAAAGAACATCCTTGCAAACTGGCCTACACAAACAACGGCGCGAGCCGCCCTGAAGGCACTGCTGCGTTACTTGAAAGACACCGGACTCAGTGTTAAATTGTGACTCTGCATTGTGTTACGTAGGACGGAACGTTCACACTATGCAACACGAGAACGCCTTCGCGGACTTCATGACAGTGCCCACAGAAACAGTTCTGCTTTGTGTGCGTGTGTGATTTTCTTTTCTTTCCTTCCTTTTTTGTTTATTCTTTCTTTTCACTTATTTTTCTCTCTCTCTCCTTTCGCATCCCTTTACCCCTCCCCCGGTACAGGGTAGCCAACCGGAGATAACCTCTGGTTAACCTCCCTGTCTTTCCTTTACATTTCTCTCTCTCTCTCTCTCTCCTTTGTTACGCTATGTAATTTTTCGCCACGGTCCGCCTCGTGTAATCATCAGCGACAGTGGTCGCCAATTCGTCGGTGACGCCGTGGAAGAATTGCTTAGACTCTGCACTTCACAGTTCCGCCACTCAACACCATATGATCCCCAGACGAAGGGCTTTGTCGAACGTACGAACCGCACCCTGACCAACATGCTGGTTAGTAGGTATCATCAAATCACAAGAACTGGGATGACATCTTACCATTTATAACCTATGCCTACAATAGGCGAAGCACGAAACTACGGACTTCACACCTTTCTACCTATTCTATGCTCGGGCACCGCACAGCTGTCTCGATATCATTTTCCCCTTTACCCTCCATACAGAGGATTCAGTTGTCGAAACTTTGTGCCGTGCTGAGGAAGCCCGACAAATTGCTCGTCTGCGTACACTGGCGTCACAAGATCGCTCCAAGAAGCGGTATGACCGCCGCCACGACTCAGTTTCATTCGAAAAAGGTGACTTGGTGTGGCTGTTTACCCCTCAGCGCGGACGCGGGTTATGCCAAAAGTTCTTGGCTCAGTATACCGGTCCCTTCACCATCATTGACTGCACTAGTGATTTGACATATGTGGTCGCCCGTGTAAGGTCACCAGGACGCCACTCTAGCACTACTCAACTTGCGCATGTTACGCGCCTCAACCGATATCACACTATCACTCAGCCCTAACTCCCATGGTGGGCTTCGTCTGCGAAACGGGGAATGCAACGCCTTGGTTGAGGCAAAAGGAAGAAGAGGAGGACGACGGATCTTTCTGGGTGCGGAGCGCAGAACGAAACCGGTGCTGGACTGTTTTCCTAGACTTTCATCAGTCACCTGTAAATAAACACGCCTCATCCCTAACAATATTAAAGGTGCAAACAGTAAAGGAAGGCCGGACCACGAAAGAGGGCGCGTTTCTGCCAGAAAGTGTGCCTTCGTGCATAGCGTTCACCGCCACCGTTTCCCGGTAAACATTACGGTTACTTAAGCTGCAGTTGCCGGGAAGTGTGAGAAACATTCAAGGATCTTTGAATGCTATCGCGTTCCACTCTTGAAGGCGAAACTCTTAAGCGTCCTCCAAATTTTGAGCTAGCTGCTTTTATTGTACGGTTCTCTTTGAAGAACAAATATTTTTCTGGTTCTTCAGCAGCATGTATCTCTCGTTTGTATTGTTGCGCATATAGTTTTCCATCAGTTGGTCTTGCGAAACGCAGACGGAGAAACATATGTAACCTTCCTGCTTGCCGCTTCAAACAAGTAAAACATCCCTGAACCATCGGGCGCCTTGTACTCAGTCAGATTTACGGGAAGTATTGTTATAGAAAAAAAATCACCGCATATTCCCGAAGTGAATGATGATGCATGGGCGAAGCACCGGGGGATCATTCGGGTAACCTGAATCCCCGTATATATATATATATATATATATATATATATATATATATATATATATATATATATATACAGGGTGTATATGTAAACTGCCGATACAGCTTTCTGTTGCTGCATACGTGCTACATAAAAGTGTTTTTTCGAGGGTGAAAGAAGCCCGAAAATACACGCAAAATGCCTCGAACGGCCAGTCGTGCGGCAATTCTGCGTGTATTCGCGGGCTTCTTTCACACTCGGAAAAACACATTTATGTAGCACGTGTTGAGCAACAGAAAGCTGTATCGGGAGTTTTTCATGTTGCTCTACAACTTTCTCATTGACATTTTGATAATTAGGACACTACTTCTCGAGTTAGATAATGAATTACAATTACCTAATTAAATCTCAGTAAATAAAAAATTGCTGGCGGCCACTCCACTGCACTCGAAACAATACGCACTAGGTTTGCTTCGCGTAACGCCATTCCTCTTGTTTTAAATCGGGCTGCGTGATAGCTGGGGCACCCTGTATACAGCGCTTATTGACCCTTTTCGCGTAGCACTTTCTTTTAGAGAAACGAGATGGCGCTCATGGCGGCGCACCATAGCTCTCCTCAGCGACCGCGCACGAATACGAAACCATTACCGCTTCTACCTTGCTTCTGTGCGATGAGCTGTCGGAAATGCAACTGAGTTTTCGCTAACACACTGTGCTCCAATCATGCTAGATTGAATCATGTGAATTGAAGACGTGTGCAATAGTTGGCTGAAAGAATAGTGACTGGCATGTTAAGGAATAGAATGAATCTGTGTGGCCAAGTTTCCGGACCGCTGCTGCAACTGTCCGGCGCACTTCGTGATGTACGTATTTCCTCTAGGATACAGAAATTTGCTCATCCGCCAGCCTCGTATCGCTAACCTTCAAATAAAGGGCTTCATCCCCAGAACGTTGGCAAGAGTGAGTACCACTTTTTAAACAATGACAAAGTGAGTAGCGCCGCTTCCTGTCATAGTAAGTTTCGCGCACGTTATCAATACACATCTGTCCCAAGTGGCAGGAAAACTTACGCCCACTCTATCGCCTACGTATCAAGAATAAGTGAATGGGTGCACACTTGGATATATGCGCACTGTATACGCACAATAAATGGCGGACTACACCTATGGCCCACGAATGGTCGAAGCTGAATGTTTTGTGACGGTCTACAATAGTAAGCGAGTTACTAGCTGTAATATATGTTTGCTACAAGGTATTACAATGCACAAAATAGCTACGTTTCAAGCCTTGTGCGCAACAAGAACAGATCTATCGGAACTGAGCACACCCGCGAGAGATTAGGCAGAAAATAATCAGATAGTGGCCGCACCGAGGAACTTCACTGAGTCAGAAACTTCCAATCCTCTGCTTCAAAATATTTGCCGAATAAAGAACAAAGAGCAAAACACACTAATCCTGACTGAATTCATGAGCGGAATGTTTGGATAGCTTGGAATACATATTTAGCCCCACTTTTAGAACAAGCACCATATACGCTGCTTGCGCCGTTTGGACATAGCTTAATCAGCTCCTAAAGCGCTTTTGCATGTTCTCTGAAGCTGTGAATAAAGCTTCGTGTCGTCCACCTAGTCACCGTCTAGGATGTCTCCGAAAACAGAGGTTTTCTAAGTCGCGCCGGCGTCATACACTTCCATTGTAAATAAGGAGGCAACGGAGGCAGTTGAGGCAAGCAATGGACGCGTCACCACGTGATAAAACATGGCAGCGCCCTCGGGATTGCCGCGAAAAGGGCCAATATAGCCCTTGTGCACCGCAGTGCCCCTAGCGGTCTCCATGCAAACCAGAGCTACAGACACCGGAGGACGACGAGGGACAAGGCTCGGCCCTAAGGTGCTTCGCCCCTAAAAAAATCTACTGCAGCGCAAATTCCATTCAAGTGTCCGCCTTCCTCGCTTAACAGAATGCGGAGTAATTGGCAAGGGGTGTTTGTTTTCACGCTTCTATAGGACTGCAGACATGGCGCCGAGCCTTAAAACTGGTTTGATTTCTAGTTAGCAGATGGCACCACAGCATTAGGACTGGTGACGATGCGGAACGCTATAAAGGCCTTATTGTTCACTGCTTAATTAATTCACTACCCCGCTCTAGCATGGTACTGGATGATGGTAGCGAACGAACGCCAAGTACAGACGTCGAGCAGCTGCAGTGCCACAGGTGAACATTTATGGGGGCCTTCGTCTTTATTACTTGCTAAGGAGGCTGCAAGGTAACTGTAGGGAAAGCGTACAGGTAAAGCGAAGCCCAACTGTAGCATTCATAGAAACGCAGGTTGTGGTTACGGCGTCAAAACAGTTTGTTGCATCAATCCACCAACCATGGAGCACGTAACAGGATGGGCATTCGGCCTTCCTATTGGCTAAGAATTTGCGTAGATTCCACAGTGCTACAAACAGCTTGTGAGATAGATGGATGGAATAACTTTATTAAATGGTCCGGCGGGCTACGAGGCGCAAGGCCCCATAGAGTGGGCTACTCCCACGTTGGGACCGGGAGTTTTGACTCCCTGGCCGCATCGTGGCCTCCCTGGACGGCCCAGAGCTGTTCCGCCAGATCCGTGCTGCGTAGTGCTTCTTGTAGCCTGACGGAGTCTTGATTCATGCTTGCGTGGTTCCGACCACACGGCCAGAGCAGGTGATTTCCGTCTAGTGTGCTAAGGAAATTTTCGCAATATGATGTTGTGTATAGCTCAGGCATGTATTGATGTAGTCTGTTCTGCGTGGGGTACGTTTTGGTTTCAAGCATTCTGAAGGTGAGGGCTTGAGGCCTGGTGAGCTTAGTGTGAGGTGTGCTGTATATTCTGCGGTCTAGATAAAAGTGCTTTGTGACCTCGTTGTATGTGGAGGGAGAGTCCCGATTCTCGCGGGGATGGTCACGACCAGAATAGGTGGCGTCGCGGGGGGTTAGGTCTCGCGCGCTCCTGTGAGCCATCTCATTGAGATTGGGAGGGGCGTCCTCGATCTCTCCGAGGTGTGCCGGGAACACAGCGGAACAAAACACGGAGACCAACGCAATCCTGAACACTCGACGCCTTTGCCACGGTACGAAACCTAAGGAGCTACACGTGTGAGCGCACACAGCCATAGCAAAGCCGCCACTGTGGCACAAAAACGTGGTCGATAACACAGAAAAATAGCACGCGACTTCCTCCACACTTTTCTCCTAGCGCGCGGAGTGGGTAGGGCCTCTCGTCAGTTTTTTTCCCTTCCTCCACGGTTTACCCGAATACCAAACAAGCTAGAACTCTTTAATGGCAGCAGGCGCGCGCCTACGCGTGCTCTCGCGCTTGACAATGACGTAATGCACGCGCCAATCGTCCCTATGACGCAGTTTGCGCGGTCACGTGACAACTATGCGTTCTATGTTTCTTTAATAAACAAAGGAGAAATGCGGAATGAAATGATGTACCTTAAGTGTGCGTATGCTGCATAGGCATGTCGTCATTTAATATTTTACCGTAGCTCCAGTCAGCGGTTCAACCTTTGTTTGGAAGTGGAATGTAAAGAAGACAAAAATTTTAAAAATATGCCCTATGATTAGAACATCGTGCCGTAGTGCTAGGAACCCACAGTTCAATGCTATCAGAGAACACAATTTCTTTTTTTTTTTTTCTTCTTCATGTATGAGCTATACTTCGTGTATGAGCTACAGGAGCGGCCAACAAAGGCCGAGAGACATCAGAAATAAAGGTTAGTTTTAAGACAGCTTTTTTTTTTCTTCTCAATGAAAGGTCGCGGCTCTGACGTCTTTATTTCCTTACTTTATATGTTTTAATGAGAAGACGTCAAAAATAAAATTGACGTCATCAGAAACTTCATGAAAGTTGGCGGCAAACTTGGAACTGCACTCTCGCTAAAGGTGACGCCGACACTGCGGCCCTAAACGCGCATCGAAATGCCACTGATTGCTGTTTCTCTCGCTCTAAATGGCGTAGCAGCTGTGCGTACTTCACTGAAAAGCAATAGTGCTTTTGGTCATTGGAGAGGTTCCAGACAAACGGATGTGCCAGCCATTAATCAACCAGCACACAGTCGTGTGTTATGAAACTGTTTCTTTCAGCTACACATCCAGTTGAAACACAAGGTGTCCCGCTCAATGTGCGCTTGGTTCTGTTTTTAGAGGAGACCGGGCGTCACCTAATGGTACTTCAACGATATGCATTAAGAAGGTAATTGGCGCGTACCTAAAATAAAATTTAGCGCAAAGGGGACCACACAACAAAGACAAAGGGCAAGTCCTTTCTCTAAATTGCTATCTTGAGCGCGTCATGTCATACTATTAAGAAGCGAAAAATGAGGAGCCTGTGTAGAGGAGTCCTCATGCCACAAGAAAAATGAAAACGGTGATATCAAAGAAGCAATTCTAGAAAACAAAGTTTAGTGCCGTAAAGATCAACACAAGCCTCACTGACACATTGTGCCGAAACCGTCGACGACGGTTTCAGCACAATGTGTAACACACACACACACACACACACACACACACACACACACACACACACACACACACACACACACACACACACACACACACACACACACACACACACACACACACACACACACACACACACACACGCACACACGCACGCACACGCAGAGAGAGAGAGAGAGAGGGAGGAGAGCAAATGAAGCACATTCACCAGGGTAGGAAAAAGCAAGAAATGTGGTCTAAGCAGTTGTTCAGGCAAAGAACATCAACAGCGTAATGAAGTTTAGCAGTGTACAAGAGGCGAATTGTGCATACAAGAGAAAACAACGCATATAAGATAATCACGAAAACACAAAAAGAATGGAAGCGTCTAGAGAGAGCATTTAAAGAAAAGATCACACACATAAATAAAATTAACATTGTGAAAACATGCATGCTGCGCACACGAAATGAAGAACAACCACCGAGGAAGGGTTACAATCAGTTTGTCAATGAAAGAAAATCGACCTTTTCCTTTTCGTCCTTTTTGACCTTTTCCTTTTTCCTATGCCACGAATATAATCTGTCATAGACGAGATGGTTGGCTGCAGAGTGTTTTCGCGTATTGATCTATGTAAAGGATTCTTGAAAGTTCCACTTTCTGAAGAATACAAGAAATACTCAGCCTTCGTAACGCCCTTTGACATATACGAGTATAATCGAATACCGCTTGGATGGAAGAACTCACCCGCTTGGTTGCAGAATATGATGAACAACGTCATGCGACCGTTTCTTGGGAAGTTTTCTAACGTGTACATCAACGATACAATAATTTACTCTCGGAGTGAGGAGGAGCACCCAGAGCATCTCGCTAGTGTACTTCAAGCACTGAGGGATGCGGAGCTCAAGATAAATGACAAGAAAAGTGAGTTTTTCCAAAGAAACGTTGTGTTCCTAGGTAGAGTGTTTGATGGCTAAACCAAGACAATAAAGCAAGAATCAGTCGAACGAGTGTCAAGAATGCAGACACCGTATGACCCACATTCCTTGCGGGAATTCCTCAGCTTTGCGGGGCATATTCGGTCATTCATTAGAGATTATGCGACGAAGACAAAATGCCTCACAGAAATGACCAAGAAGAATGCGCGATTTCGGTGGACAGCAGAGTGTGATTTCGTTTATCAAAGCCTCGTGAGCATTATTTCGTCTGATCCGATTCTGACGCTTCGAAGCTTGAAATTGCCCTTGGAGGTGGGCACCGACGCCTCTCATTACGGCACAGGTGCAGTGCTTTTCCAGAGGAATACAGAAGCTCCACGGAGCCGGGAGCAAAAGGCCGTGGGGTATTATTCGTATACATTTTATACGTATACATACGGTCATCAACTGCCGAGATACCGACATGCATACGGCTTCATAAAAAACGTGTGCAACGCCTTGAAGTGGTTGCAGGAGTAACCTCACGCGAAACACCTGATTACCGCACAAGATTTATAGTTAGCCCGAGAATCGCGTGATACTCCCATACCACGTATTATCTTTGAACGTGTAAGTGGTCGCCCATTTGGGCCTCCTAGGACACAGGCAAAACCTGATGGAACGCTTTTATAAATCTTCTGAGCGCATGTATCAGTAATTATTTCCGAAGCCCATAACGTGCACATGGACCTAAGACATTGCACGCATAATGCCGCTAAATTGCGCGTTTCGCAAAGTTAAACTTGATGCAAGAACGTCTGCTGCTCAGACAGCAGATGTTAATTTTATGCACTTTGCGCACGGATATTAAGAGGGGGCGAACAAGTATTTCCCAATCTTCTTCAAAACACCCTTAATAGCATTTGCCCGCATACTGCCTCCGCTTTATTTCACGAAATCTAAACGTGGGCCAGTATTTAGTTCTCCTATGAAAGCGGGAAAACGTGCATAACGCTTTAGAGCGCTTCCAGTCGTAGTCGGAGCTTCGATATGTCACTGCTCTAAACCTCCATAGAGACGAATTATTGTATTCAGGACGGTAGCATTTAACGGGCATTAAACTCTGAATCGACTTTTCTATATTCTCGTGGGACACTACGTGTGCTCTTTCAAGCAAAGCTTTGATACAGTGAGTGCGGCGCAATATATAAGAGCTCTTGCAGTATGAGAGAACGCAGTCAAGGCTCGCGTGGTTACGGTGCGTATGCTAACGTTGTGTACTTTTGCCCACGCTACTAGTTTCCATGTTCGTCCTGACACTCTATGGAATGATTATTGTACAGAATTTGAAATGTTATAGACCTCGTTTACCACATATGTGACGTGTAAATACTGTTACGGGGTTGGCGGCGGTTGGTTGAGGCACGGTTGGTGACCTGTCCAAAGAATTCTCGTCCCCGCCTTGGGCTTGCATTGTAGATACAGCCAAAGACCGTCCGCTGCGTAAATCCGTCTTTATACTTGAAAAACCCGCACCTCCACCAAAATGTTACGGGGAGAAAAGACGCTTGACAATATATTTACAATATATACAACGGGAAGAAGACCGGCATACAAGATGAAGCCCGTGCGCGACCATCGGCGATCGTCGCCTTCGTCAGTTCTGGCATCATCGTTCGGTACTGCTGCGCCTCGTAGCAATATAATTTCAAATTGTCTGGTGCATCTGGCATCATCTGCTTGGCAACAATTACTGCTGCTTACTCAAAACCCCATATGCCGCATCAGTAATTGGTACTCTTAAATTGAATCGTTTTTTGCCTAGCCCCCGCGTTTGGTGTGGCTGCTGGTTTGGTCGCTCAGTTTCTAGGCAGATTATCTATCTATCTATCTATCTATCTATCTATCTATCTATCTATCTATCTATCTATCTATCTATCTATCTATCTATCTATCTATCTATCTATCTATCTATCTATCTATCTATCTATCTATCTATCTATCTATCTATAAAGGGTAAAGTGCGCCTAATGAAAGTAACAGCGAACGGGCCTATATAAAATGCAGGTGTGCGGTGCTCTGTTCTGCGTAGCAATACAATAAATTGCCAGACAAAACCTTCAAATATATTACAGGCTCACAGGTGTATCTAAAGCACATGAACTTGTTATTAGAATGCCGAATATATTGTCAGGTTGCATCAAAAACAGCTGGCGAAGACACGTATCACCAAAGAAGAAGACTAACATTTATTGAGGTAAAAGGGAAGGGGTTTAGGAGCTAGATGGGTGGGGCCCCAAGTCCAGGGCTCCACTGGCTTCTGCCGCCAGCCGGACGTGGCCCAGAAGCGCTAGTTGCACTTCCGGGTCTGAGCTAGCGAGGAGTGCCTCCCACTGCTCCGGTGAACTTTCTAGTCTATACCTATCCTGTAAGGAATTTAGTTTATCTGGCCGTTTACTACATCCCCATGAGAAACGCAGCCTCTTTAATAGATCGAGCGTGGCGCCTTCTTTTACAGCGAAGTTGTCTATGGCAAGGACCCGGGATTTTATGGCGTGCGCGCGGAAAACCTTTCCCCTAAAACTCTTCCCTAAAAAGTGAGTGCGAAAGAGCCAACAACAAAAGCAAACGCATATCACCGCTCGCGTCGGAGCTCGGTTTAACGGCCACCTGTGTCTAAAACGATGCGTCTCTGTGAATGTATGACGTGGTGCGTGACGTGGTGTGTGCCTGATAAGTAGACAAAGGGAGAGGGTTGGCGCCCCTCGGTGCAACCGCGCGAAAGCGCTCGCGCCACTGCTCACACGTTCGTCGTCGTCGTCTTCTTCCACAGCTGGCTTCGTTGCTGCTCATCATTCCAGTGTACAATTTCACTTCTCTTCTGTCGTCGTAATGGCGAGACCGCGTTTACGGGGGTATGCGCCATTGCTTAAGGGGGTGGGTCCGTCTTACGTGACGGACATATTTAATAACAGAGGTGATACGTGAATGTGTGTACGTTCTTATCGTCACGATGACCACCGATCAGGTCAATAAATATGTTCGTACCTTTGTTCAAAATTATGCGTCACCTTTGTGTCGTGCATTCACCTACACAGAGTGGAATGGCTCACAATTTTAACAGCGAAGCTGTTTAAGCCAGACGTAATTTGTGGTGCGTAGCCGTGGCAGCCATGGCAACCCGGAGAAGGAGGAGACCGCGTGCATGCGCACGCGGTCTCCTTCTCGCCAGCTCTCTGCCTTCCCGACCGCAGGCCTGCCTCTCTTCTCTCCGCGGCGCGCTGAGCCAGGAGAAAAAAAAAAGGCGAAAGCTTGCACTACGCCGCGCAAAGCTCGACGCGCTCGGCGGCAGCAAGCGACAGCGTTCTTGGCACTTTAACAAACTTGGCTAGCCTGCCTGCTTTTGTGGCATGCCAGGAACGCTGTCGCTTGTAGGCGCCGACGCGTCCAGCGCTAGTCCCGTGAAATGTCGCCAACGCGTTCGGCGTCGGCAAGCAGCAGCGTTCTCGAAACTGTGCCAACCTTGGTTAGCCGGCCTGCGCTTGTGGCATGTGGCATGCCTGGACGCCGACGCCTCCAGCGCTATAGTCACGCGAAATATCGCCTACGCGTTCGGCGTCGGCAAGCGACAACGTTCTTGGCACGGTACCAAACTTGGTTAGCCTGCCTGCGTTTGTGGCATGCCAGGAGCGCTGTCGCTCGTAGGCTTCCACGCGTCCAGCGCTAGTGACGCGAAATGTCGCGAAACGGAAGGTACATCAGGAAATGATCACTCGAGAATACCTTCCTATATGCGTAGTTAAGTTGAACGACGTTAAGACCTAGCAACAACCAAGTTCATACCTAGCAGTAGCAGCCAGTATGCTTCGCTATGCCTAAGCTTTGCGCGACCGAGTGCGAACTTGCTTGATTTTTACAGCGAAGGCTGTTAAGGGCTCAGTCTTGGAGGGTCGCGTCCGGCAATAGAAAAAAAAACTCTCATTGGCCGTATGCTGTATGTGCGAGTGAAAGCGCGTGAGGGCGAGGGACGCGCGCTTTCATGGAGAGCGAACGCACGGCAGAGAGCAAACGCGACTTCCCAGTGGAAGGGGAGTGGCGGGCGAGCAGGGCATTGAGGCACCCTAGACTGGGTGGTGGTGAAAACATTTATTTCACTATGGAGGGACAGGAAGTATACTTGGACCAGCCCGTAAGGGACTGATCCTTACCAATACTGGGTGGAGGTCCCTAGTTCGGGACCCCAGTGGCGGTAGCCGCCGCCCGGGCGCGCCCAACTAAGGCTTGTTGGGCCTGTAAGTCGTGGCAGCCGAGCAGGGTCGCCTCCCAGTCTTCCCGGGTTGGGTTGGGGATGGGAGGGATGGCCGGGTTGGAGGGGCAGGCCCACACCATGTGATAGGTGTCTGAAGACACCGCACCACAGTGTGGGCAGTTGCCACTAAAGGAGGGGTCAAAATGTTTTAGAACTGCCGGGCACAGCAAAGTATTGGTTAGAAGGCGGAGAAAAAGCCGCTCATCCTCCTTCCTAAGGCCTTTACATGGGCGGGGGTAAAGGCGATGACTATCTTGATAGTATACTGTAATATCTTTAAAGGTATAGGCCGGATTAAAATCGGGTTCCTGATCGGGTGGGGAGGAGAAAACAGCCCGGTGAGAGAGCGCGCGGTCGGCTGCGTCTGCTGCCTCGTTTCCTGCTAACCCCTGATGAGCAGGGCACCATATAAGGTAACGGTGTGCGGGGTCCGTATCCCGTATGCAATTTCTGTAGATATGATAGGCTAGAGAGGGGGTCCAGCCTTGTTCGACGTTCCGACAGGCCCCTCGCGAGTCGGTGATTATGTATTTCGAATCGGAATGTGAGGCCGCGAGAGCGATGGCGACTTCTTCAGCATGTGTTGCATTGCGGGCTCTAAAGGTGAGGCCGTTAACTGTGTTGCTGTTGTGAACTACCGCCGCCGTGTACCATCCCCCGTGGTGAGGACCGGAGGCGTCCACGTAGTAGACACCTATTTTGTTGCCATAATGTCGGGCTAGAGCTTCCGCGCGCGCCAGGCGCCGGCCATTATGATCTTCATGTGACATGTTAGTTGGAACAGGTCGCACCTGGAGGGCGCGTCTCCACAGTTCTGGGATGCGAAACCTATCATCCATTGGAATGGTATATTGGATATGGAGTCGAGCAAGAAGGCGGCGACCTGACTCCGTTTGCGAAAGGCGTGTGTACTGGTTTGTGAGGCTCGCTTCCCGGAGCTCCCGGAAAGTGTTCACCACCCCAAGGGCCATAAGACGGCTGTTGGACGTGGTGACGGGGAGGTCCAGGGCACGCTTAACAATTTTGCGGAGGATGACCTCAAGAGCCTCCTCCTCTTGTTTCCGTAGGTGAAGGTAAGGAGTCGAATAGAGAATTCGACTGGTCACGAAGGCGTTTGCCAGCCGCAAGGCATCCTTACTTCGTAACCCCCCGCGTTTGTTGGAAACCCGGCGGACCATGCGGCCCACCTGGTCCCCCCCCTTACGGAGTTTGGCCAATGTAGTATCTGGCCGTCTGTGTTTGTGGATGTAGAGTCCGAGTACCCGGATCTCTTCAGCTTCGTGTATGGGACCACTGTCAAGAGACAGAGAAATTTGAGCTGTGCACTTCGGCGAGGGCCGGAGGTGCTCAAATTCTGATTTTTTGGGGGAACATTGAAGACCGCAGCGGCGAGCGTAGTGGTCTACAATCGTCGCCGCTGTTTGCAGGCTGGTTTCAATGTCCGCTATGCTGCCCTGCGTGGCCCACAGGGTGATGTCATCGGCGTACAGGGCGTGCTGTACGCCGGCGACACCACCCAGCTGGGCCGGCAGGTGCATCATGGCCAGATTGAAAAGTAGTGGGGAAAGTACCGCGCCCTGGGGGGTTCCCCGCGTGCCGAGTAGGTAAGGACCGTGATCTCTGTCTTGAATGCGGATGTAGGAATGTCGATCCGTGAGAAATTCGCGTATGTATCGGAATGTGTTGAGGCCACAGTCGGTCTGATTTAGGTGAGTGAGTATGATCTCGTGTGTTACGTTGTCAAATGCCCCCTTAAGATCCAAGGCGAGTACTGCTCGGTACTGCCCGGAGGCGAGTACTGCTCGGAATGCCCCCGTCATTATGGGGGCATTCGAGGGGGTCAAGGACTTCCCGATTGAGTTGCAGGAGGACATCCTGTGCGGATCTGTGTGGGCGAAATCCGAACATGGTGTCCGCAAACACATTTTTGTGTTCAAGATATGCAGATAGCCGGTCCCGCACCATTGTCTTCATCAGTTTGCCCACACAGGAGGTGAGAGAGATGGGGCGGAGGTTATCTGTGTCAATTGGTTTGCCTAATTTAGGAATAAAGGTTACCAGAGCCGTTTTCCAGTCTATTGGCAGGGGGGGGGGGGGGGCGTCCCTGCGCCAAATTGCATTGATGTAGTCGAGGAGGGACTGGTATGCCGTGTCGGGCAGGTTCGCCAGAAGCTTCACGGTGACCTTATCCCTTCCCGGGGCAGTGCCTCGTTTCATTTTGGCAAGGGCCGCCCGCAGATCATGGAGCTGGAACGGTTGATCCAGTTCCGTGTTCTCTCTTCCTGCATAAGAGTACGCAGACCCATGGGAGTCTTGGACTGTGCAGAAATACTGGTCCCGGAGTTTCTGTGCCAGTTGAGTTGTGTTGCCAGGGAAAGCGTGCACGGCTCTCTGCAAATGTTTCTGTGTTTCGGTTCGTGTTTGAGTTGGGTCGATGAGGGCTCGAAAGAGGCGCCATGTGTTGCGGCTGGACATTTGTCGCGCGGCCGTGTTGCATCTATCCACCCAGTTGGAGTCGGCGAGTTGGGCCGCGTACTCGGCCGCTCTTTGGGTGAGCTCGGAAATTCGAGCTTTAAGCTTTGTGTTATGTTTCTGGCGTCGCCAGCGGCGGACAAGGCTGCGACGGGCTTCCCAGAGGTGTAGGAGGTGGTTATCCACGTCCGTGACTGCCTCTGACAGCTGGATCTGAGTTTCATGTGAGCGAAGGTGTTTCAGCAGGTGTTGGGACCATGCTGAGTACCCCTGCTCGGAGATGGGTGTGTTATCTAATGTGTCAAAGTTTTGCCTAAATGTGGTCCAATCTGGGATACGGGCTTGTGTTTTGGAACGCTTGAGGGGGCGTGTGTATAGTGTAGTGTTAAGGATGCAGTGGTCGCTACCGAGGGTTTCCTCGGTGTTGAGCCAGTCTGCGTGTCTTATGTTGCGAGTGAAGGTCAAGTCCGGGCACGTATCTCGTGTCACGGAGTTTCCTAGCCGGGTTGGGTGGACGGGGTCTGTGTGGAGAGTGAGGCCCAACGTAGACGCAAGCTCCGCCAGCTTACGTCCGCGCAACTCCTCTCTGCGATACCCCCACAGCTGACTGGGAGCGTTAAAATCGCCCACAATCAAGAGGGGATCGCGACCCGTTACTCTTAGCGCGCGGCAAAAGAGGTCCGCAAAAGTCACTCGCTTGAGTTTGGGAGACCAATACACGTTGAGCACATGCAGTGGAGGGTCCCTACGGCGGAGTGGTAGGATAGTCACCATTACATAGGAATACTCGAGCTGAAGGTCGAGATCCACTAAGTTGGCTGTGTATGCTTTGTGTACGAGAAGACAAGACGCGGGATCCTGTTGGAACGTCGTGTAGTTTGGAAGTGCGGCGCCCAGTCCTGGCTCCTGGAGGGCAATCACGGCTGGTAAAGACTCGAAGGTTTCAAGGTAAGGCGGAAATTGGCCCGCTTAGTACGGTTCTTAAAACCTCTACAATTCCATTGTGTTATTGATGTTGAAATGGCCGAATTGGAGGTGGGGGAACGCCTTTGATTAAGGTGTCTCGCCATGGTTAGAATTTTGTAAGGGGGGGGAGGAGGCAGTGGCTGCCCCAGAGCCAGCTCTCTGCGCCACCAAGGGGGTGATGACAGAATGAGCAGGGCAGTTGTCCTCATTCTCCGACTCATTGATCAGACAGTTGAATTTTGAACGATGGGATACGTCCTTAACGGGTCCCAACCGGCGGAGGAGGTGGGGGTTGTCCATGATGTGTTTTAAGATCATCGCGGGGACGGCAGTCATGACCTTGATCAAGATCTGGTCCATGGTGGTCTCGATCATAGATCCCAGTTTGGAGGTAAGGCGCTCCTCCATCGCGGAGATGGTTGCCACGAGGGCAGGCGAGAGCTCCGCGTCGCTCTCCATAGCGTCCGAGTTCTGCGGGCTCGGAGCGGCGGGCGCCAATTTTGATTCTAAATTTTGAATTTTGTTGAGCAAAAGCTCATTTTGTGCCCGGAGCACATCGATCTGGTTTTTGTATTCCGCGTCGAGTTGGGAGACGGTGGGAGGGGAGGAGGAAGGGCGGGGGGAGGAGGAGATAACCCTAGCCCAGCTGCTCACCTGTTTGCCGTGTTGAGGCGTTGATGCCCGGGCGCCGGCAGCGCCATCTGTCTTGAGGGCCGGGAAGTGGCAGGTGTCCTTGCCGCTGGGCGGCGGCGGTGGGGGTGCCGTCTTCTTCCCGTGCGCTGACGTCACCGACAGGAGAGGAGGTGACAGTGTTTTGGGGTTGGCGCCGTGAGCACCACGCGGCGCTCCGCCATTGGCTTCTGGAGTCGGATGACTTGGTGGCTTCTTAGGTCGCCGGGTTGTTCGGGGTTTATGGCTTTTGGCCTTGTGGCCGGGAAACTTGAGTTGGCGGAATTTTCCCGTGCAGTCGCGGGAGTTCGTTGCATGGGCTTGCCCACAGACTGCCACAGGACGGAGTGCATTCATGAGGTGCCTTCACTCCGTCGGCGGTCGACACCGTATGGCCACACAGGCCACATTTGTCGTTGTCTGGGCAGAGGCATGTGTCCGCCCGGTGGCCCACAGTGCCGCACCGCCCGCAGGCCGGGATGGTTCTCTTGTACGCACGCACAAGGGTCACCTCTGAGTTATAATGCACAAATCGCGGCACCACTTTGTCCACGAAAGTGAGCGCCGCAACGTTGGAATTGCCAAGCTTGCGAATATCGGCAAGCTCTCCAGCACGCCACTGGATCTTGCTTTGGAGAGACTCACTGGTCTCGTGGTTGGCTACGGTGATGACGCCGCTGCACACCTCGCCGGTGAGTTTCAGGTGGCCGTGCATGAGGAGCTGGCCTTTTGATGAGTCAAGTTGAAAGTCACGCAGAAGCTTGTCCGCGACGTGCGGGTCTCGGGTGCCTGCGACGATGAGATTTTGCTCCCATGTGGGGAGCAAGCTGAGAGACGCTGCGGCCTGGGTGCCCAAGTAGGCCGCGAACGCTGCTCCTAGCTCGCCATGTTGGTATACATCCTTAAGAGCGACGGTCACCCGGGGCTTCAGGATGATAACAATGTCTTCGCGGTGAAGCCGCGGAAGCGGCTTTGGTTTCCAAACGGGTCCGGGCTTACGTGGGAGCCCGCCGTGAAGCGCTGAAACGCACGCACTAGCGTTTTGCAGTGTTGAGTGGTCTGCCGACGTGGCGGCTGGACTCTTGGAGTTGGCCTTCCTCTTGCGGGAGTGGCATTCGACTAACTTGAAAAGTCCCTCGTTCTCGATGGGCGTAGAATCCGGGCTATTAGGCACTGAAGTTGCAGGAATCTCGGACCAGGCCGAGGCGGGGCCACGTTGTAGCTCTTGGGAAGCCATCTTGTCGCGGTAGGGCGACTCACTCGCGCCCGAGCGTCGGCACAGCCGTTAGGCCCAGCGCCGCCGCCACGAGACGCAAATGAAAATCGGCCCTAAAAAGCCGAAAAATAGTCCCACCTGGGTGCGAGTGGTGTCCCCAGGTAGCTCTCAATTTCATGAAAGCAGTTGCAGCTGTTTTGGTAGGGTTCCAGTCGAAATTCCGTAACTTCAGCCAAAGTTGGCGGAGCCGATGCACTGCACGTCCGCTCGCTCCGTGCACTGCGTCTTTCTATCCACCCTAGACTGTGCGTGTGCGTGCGGCGCAGGCGCGCAGCCTTGCCGACCTCTGCGTCACGTTGCCCTGCCGGCCGTCACGTAGCCAGCGTTTTGACAGCGGTTGTGTGCGGTCACACAAACAACGCGCACAACTGTTGTCGACGGCGGCGGCGTTTTGCCCACGTTCGCACCGAACGCGCGCGGCGTTGGTGACGTGTTTATGAAGAACGTGCCAACCTTTGCCGTACACCTCATGGTGGTGTACCGTAGCGAACATAAGGCCATGGTCCCTGAGCTCACTTAACATATGAAAACCACTTGATCATGCATATTAATCATTCTTTAATAGTTCAAATAACCAATTACACCATCACATCTTAAGAGTCATAATTGGAAATACATAATTCCCACCATAGTACACACCTTCGCTGGTCTTCCATCTCCACCCCAGTGGAAGGGCTGACAGTTTTTATTGCGATAGCAATTATATGGACACTCCAAAACGGATTTCTGCCGTCGGTGTCGCCGTTGCCGTGAGGTTCCGTATGACGTCAACGGCGATGAAATCGTCGCCGATGATGATGATATATGATAAGTGGTTCTTGAGGGAAAGGGAAAGGTAGGCGCTATCTTCTGCAGCCCTTGAGGGAGCACGGCTCAGCGCCGCGCTCCGGAAGCTGTAAGTGCGAGTGAAAGGGTGCGAGGGACGCGCGCTTTCACGGGGAGCGAACGCACGTCGGAGAACAAACACGCGTTCTGCACCGTGCTCGCTGAAGGGCTGCAGAATTAAGCGTCTCTTTCCTGCTTTACAATCACCACATATAGAGAACAAACGCGGCTTCTCCCGTCGTGCGAATAGGCCGTGGGGGGACGGGAGGGAGGGAGAGGAGGCGACGTTTAGCTGCGTCACTAAATGCGTATTTATAAAAAAAAGACCGCATAAACACGAAGTGAATGATGAGTGGGCGAAGCACCGGCCGGGGGATCATTCGGGCAAAATGCCAGAAGCTGGCTTCCGGTTCCGGCTTCCGGAACCGGAACCGGAAGTGGAACCAGAAGCCGGAGCGTGGCGTATATATATATATATATATATATATATATATATATATATATATATATATAGTTACACATATACATACTGTACATGTGTACAGTATACACAGCGCTTATATAGCCCTTGTGCACCGCAGCGTCCCTAGCTACGGACGAGAGAGAGAGAGAGAGCGTCGGCAACGAGAGAGAAAGAGAGCACAGCTGGGGCTCTAGCAAGAGCTGCGAGTATAGCGTGGCTACGACAGCGCGATAAAGGACAAGGCTCGACCCTAAGTAGCTTCGCCCCTAAAACGTTGCGAAACGAGCAGGTGGGTAAGACTTCCGACGCTGCTCGACGAGTGTCCCATTCAGGGGAGGTATTCTGCAAGAGCCCACCTAGTGGACTATCCATTCCGGCGGTTCCCGACTGGCGCCAACTGCACACACGAGAAGGAGCCAGCCAGCCTCCTTCTCGCTTGTGCAGCTGGAGCCAATCGGGAACCGCTGAAATGGACAGTCCACTAGGTTGTCTCTTACAGAATACCTCCTCTGATCTCGTCGAAAACCTCCGAGCCGGCCCCAGAGGCATCGGCAACAGTCACTAACGCCGCGCGCGTTCGGCGCGAACGCGGGCAAAACGCCGACGGCGTCGACAAGAGTTCTGGGCGTTGCTGGTGCTGCTGCATGTCTAAGTTTATACAGCTGATAAAACTACTATCCTTACTCCGTATAGCTCTCTAGTAATTTGCTGTCGCATTTGATGCTTCGCCTTTTCAGTGAAACTGCGACAATTCTTTATTGCGATAGGAATTAGATGGACACTCAAAGAGGATTTCTGCCGTCGTCGTCACCGTGAGGTTCCGTATGACGTCAACGGCGATGAAATCGTCGCCGCGCGCCGGACGCTGTATGTGTGAGTGAAAGGGCGCGAGAGACGCGCGCTTTCACGGGGAGCGAACGCACGGCGGAGAACAAACGCGCGTTCTGCGCCGTGCTCCCTCATGATGATGATGATAAGTGGTTCTTGAGGGAAAGGTTGGCGCTATCTTCTGCAGCCCTTGAGAGAGCACGGCTCAGCGCCATAAAGGGCGGCAGAATTAAGCGTCTCTTTCCTCTTTTACAATCACGATATATACAGAGCAAACGCGACTCCTTACGTCGTGCGAAAGGCCATGGGGGGACGGGAGGGAGGGAGGGGAGGCTACATTTAGCTGCGGCACCAAATGCGTATTTATATAAAAATCACCGCATATCCACGAAGTGAATGATGATGAGTGGGCGAAGCACCGGGTGATCATTCGGGTAAACCACGGCTACGGACGAAAGAGAAAGAGAGCGCGCGTCGGGAACGAACGCCCTTGTGCAATGCAGCGCCCCTAGCTACGGACAAGAGAGCGCGCGTCGCGAACGAACGCCCTTGTGCACCGCAGCGCCCATAGCTATGGACGAGAGAAAAAAACGCCGGAAGCGTTCTCCGGAAGCCGGAAGCTGGCTTCCGGAACCGGAAGCGGAACCGGAAGCGGACGTCGGCTTCCGGCTTCCGGAAGCCGGAGCTTGGCGTACATATACTATACATATATATATATATATATGTATATGCGTATACATACATACATACATACATACATACATACATACATACATACATACATACATACATACATACATAGCGGTCTCCATGCCAAACAGAGCTACGGACTACGAGGGACAAGGCTCGGCCCTAAGGTGCTTCGCCTCTAAAACGTTGCGACGCGAGAAGGTGTTAAAAAAACAGGCCGCAAAGCATCTTCCTGGTGCCATAAAATTCTATACGTAACATTACAAGCAATGTTACGTCTGTAGCAATGTTACGCCTGTTTTATTGCGATAGCAATTATATGGACACTCCAAAGCAGATTTCTGCCGTCGGCGTCGCCGTCGCCGTCGCCGTGAGGTTCCGTATGACGTCAATGGAGATGAAATCATCGCCGCGCGCCACCGAACGCTGTATGTGCGAGTGAAAGGGCGCGAGGGACGCGCGCTTTCACAGGGAGTGAGCGCACGGCGGAGAACAAACGCGCGTTCTGTGCCGTGCTCCCTTAAGGGCTGCAGAAGTAGGCGTCTCTTTCCTCCTTTACAATCACCATATATGTAGAGCAAACGCGCCTTCTTCTGACGCACGAAAGACCGTGGGGAGGGAGGGGACGTTTAGCTGCGGCACCAAGTGCCTATTTATATCAGAGGCTCCGGCAACAGTCACCAACGCCGCACGTATTTTGTGCGAACGCGGGCAAAACGCCGACGGCGTCGACAACAGTTCTGCGTGTTGCCGGTGCTGCTGCATGTCCAAGTTTATACAGCTGATAAAGCTATCGTTACTCCGTATAACTCTCTACAAATTTTCTATCGCAATTGATGCTTCGCCTTTCAGGTGAAACTGCGACAACTTTTTGTAAAAGACTTCCGACGCTGCTCGACGAGTTTCCCGTTCTGATCTCGTCGAAAACGTCTGAGCCGCTCCCAGAGGCCCTGGCAACAGTCACCAACGTGGCGCGCGTTCGGTGCGAACGCGGGCAAAACGGCGACGGCGTCGACAACAGTTTTGCACGCTGCTGGTGCAGCTGCATGTCAAAGTTTATACAGCCGATAAACCCACTATCCTTACTCCGTATAGCTCACTACTAAGTTGCTATCGCAATTGATGCTTCGCCTTTCGGGTGAAACTGCGACATTTTTGTTTTAGTATCTTCGACACTAGAAAAAGAAGTCCTCTAAAACTGCCGCAGTTGCATTTGGTACCTTACATAGAGCAGACGTGGAAAATATTAAACGGATACTTCGATTGAACAACTCACTGTTGTTTTATTGAACAACTCACAAAAACTCAAAGGTACCTATTTCCTAAATATGCATGGTAAGTGCTGCACTTTTGAATGCGGAGCATGTCTTTGCATAGTGGAAGCCAAGGTCCGAGCAAGGTCACGCGCTAAGACTCAATGACGTTTTGATGACATTTAGTCTCTGGATAGTCTGGGTGCATCCCGGTGATTGTGCAGTGTAAAAATGGTATCGGTATCAATCGAACATTGACGTCACTTGCTGTCACGCCGTCGTCTTCACGCTACCGTCATCACTCCATCGTCCTCATACCATCGTCGTCTTCCAAGCGTTCTTGTGCCATTTTCGCCCCTCCGGCAAGCGTTGCCATTCCATGGTAGTCACGCTTTGCCACGAGGAGACTCCCTCGTTCGTTGGCATTCTACGTGGCCACGCGCAACGAAATTGCACACGCCCGTGTTCATTTGAACGAGGGGACAAGTGATTGAACCAGGCCACCCAGTGCTTTCCCCGTTACGTAGAGGAAGTGCTTAGTGTAACCCTAAATACCACAAGCCGAGTTCCGACTCCGTGGTGTGGCGGTGTCTACGACCACGTCTTCACCAGAGAGGTCGATCTAACTACTTATGCCTACGTCTCGTACTGAAGTACGAGACGTAGCCTTCTATCTTTGCTGTGGGTAGCGTCCGTGTGACTGAAGGCGCAACAAAGAAAACACTTCGGAATAGCACTTAAGAAATAGGAAGTCACTCCACACATTCGCGTCGTTTATATCTTTGAGAAAGGCTTGGCTTGACATAGAGAATCATCAAGGATGGTTTGTGCCCTAATTTTTTTCTATGCACACAGATGTCATTGCCACTCTGCCCTGGACAAGCATATACATTGCCTCCGCCCTCGTGACATCGTTGTGTAGACCTCTCAGACTGTGCATTCACCTGATTTAGAGTTTACATTTCGGCATAGCTTGTGAGCGATGTAGTGAAGAACTAAAGTATTGCATGAAGATAAAGTTGTGAGCCTTTGTGGCGGATAAACATAAACGTTACATACCATCACAATGTACATGCGGTAAAGCTAAACAATCGTGCACAGCATCGCCGTTAGTTGTAAAGAATTGATTTAACAGCTTTACTAGAGTTTCGTAGATTCTTTACATAGATTCTAACATGCGAATTGGATCTGGATATTTTTCTTCGACGTGAAGTGTTGCGAGCGACGATATGTTTTTATATAAGCCCCTTGTTGATATCCAAATTTAGACGAGAATCTTCTGTGACAATCTTAGCCTTTGTAAGCGGCTGCGCCTTTCTTCTACCGAACCTGAGGTTGCTGCTTTCATTGTTGTCCGCGCCGACGAGATACGTATCAATACGTAATGGAAAAGTGTACCGTGTCCATAATATAAAGCGCGCGTTTAGGTGTGAAAAATAGTCAAGATTATTCCTCGATCATCTGAAACAGAATTTCACGAAGCCGTTTAAAGAGAACCGTGACATTAAGCACACAGTTTTTCCTAGCTAACAAAGTAGCGAATATTCTACACTCCCCACGTGGGCACCACATGAAATATCACACTTCTTGTGGACTTGAGTTTGGGGAATTGCAAGTTTCCGTTCGTCATCTCTTTCGGAGCCGTTCGTGACCACGGTTGCGCTTGTAAAAGATCCTTCGTCAGACACGCATGTACATGTACACAAACACCAATACCGAAGCAATTCGGTGGAAGAATAGCCGTAACTACAATTGCATTCGTCGAGCATCTCAAACGTAATGCGGAAGGTGTGGGTTCGGCTCCTTTTTTTTTTAGAGATGGGCGTATACCATAATTTTAGAATACGACTTGAGTATGAATAGTAAGTACCGGATATTCAATCGAATATTGAATAATCAAGCGCGGACCCATATACTTGCAGCAAGTATATTTATTTCTATATACTTAGGTAACAGCCTGAACCGACTAAACTAAAAACACAGTTAACTGTAAGGAATAATCAACCAATTTTAAGCACAAGATGACCAACTGTAATTAAAAAATTGCACGAATAGCCTCCCACCATGTTCAGAGCCTTGTTGCAAACTAGCTTTTCAAGAATAAAGGGTTGCTGTAGGGGTTGGAACTTTACAAAAAGCGCTAAGTAAATGTTTGCCAAAAAGATAAGCAGTCGTCGGAAAAAAAGTTGTCGCAGTTTCACCTGAAAGGCGAAGCATCAATTGCGATAGCAAATTTGTAGAGAGCTATACGGAGTAATGATATTAGCTTTATCAGCTGTATAAACTTGGACATGCAGCAGCACCGGCAACACGCAGAACTGTTGTCGACGCCGTCGGCGTTTTGCCCGCGTTCGCTCAAAATGCGTGCGGCGTTGGTGACTGTTGCCGGAGCCTCTGATATAAATAGGCACTGCGTGCCGATGATAAGTGGTTCTTGAGGGAAAGGGAAAGGTTGGCGCTATCTTCTGCAGCCCTTGAGGGAGCACGGCTCAGCGCCAACGGGGAGGGGTAAGTGGGAGCGAAAGAAGGGATAGAGTGGAGTCGCCATGGCTGGGCGAAGCAAAACCGGCAGGCATAGGCGGCACGTATCAGGCCGGGATGGAAGGCCTTGGTGTGCCGCAGAGTCTGCAGGGGTGTTGTGCCAGGCCGGTCAGGCCCGGGGTGGGGTGGGAGGCCGTGAGGCCTTCCCGTTTGTAGAAATGTCCTTAGAGGCGTGCGGAGAGCCCGGGGTGGGGTGGGAGGCCGTGAGGCCTTCCCGTTTGTAGAAATGTCCTTAGAGGCGTGCGGAGAGCCCTGACGAGTCAAGGAACTCCACGACGCCTCGAAGTGCAGAAAGGTGGTGTCGGCCGGGGAAGAGGAGATCTTCCTCCTTGCCAGAGGGGAGGCCCAGGCGGCGGAACTCCCGCAGGAGTGGGCCCCGCTGCTGGAGGTACGCCGGGCAGGCCAGCAGGAGATGTTCGATCGTCTCCGGCTCCCCGCAGGAGCTGCAGGCCGGGGACGTCGCTCGTCCCAGTCGGTAGCTGCGTGCTGCCGTCCAGCTGCAGCCGATGCGGAGCCGGAGAAGGAGCGAGGTCTCCCTGCGAGCCAGGCCTCGCTGGGGGAGTGGTCGTGGGGGGCATCCCAGTGCCACCCGTTTGTCTGGGTGGTGGGTCGCCAGGTGTCGCCGCAGCCTCAGTCCTGTGAAGTCGCCCTCCGTCACGGCCCGACTGAGGGGCACAGTGGTGTGGTGGGCGTCCTTCGCCAGGGTGTCGGCTGCCTCGTTGCCCGGGATCCCTACGTGGGCGGGGATCCAGTGCAGGGACACCGGGTGGCCTGCGTCCTGCAGCACTGTCAGCCGGGTAGACAGCAGTGCGATTCCAAGGCTGGCGCTTTCTGGCCTCTGCAGGCCGAGGAGGGCTGCCTTGGAGTCGCAGAGGATGGCCGCTGGTACCCCAGGAAGCTCCTCGGAGAGTAGGTCGACGGCCAGGTGGAGGCCTGCCACCTCCGCTGCAGTCGAGCTGGCGTGTCTGGGCAGTCGACACTGCCTGCTCTTCTGCAGGGCTGGTGCCGTGCAGGCCGCCGTGGCAGAGCCGGTGTCCGGTACCACCGAACCGTCGACGTACACCAGGAGGTGGTGTCCGAGGGTCTCGTCCAGGAGGCAGGCGGCCGTCTGCTGCAGGGCGCAAGCGGGCGAGCGCCTCTTTGAAATCCCGGGCAGCTCCGTGGCGATGGGGACAGGAGGCCTCTGCGGTGGGGGCAGCTGTACCGCATTCGGCGGTGGGTTGCCAACCACCTCCTCGTAGAGGCGGCACAGCTGACCCATCCTTGAGGAAGGCCGGGACTGGAGGCGACGCAGCAGGCCTCTGCCATCAGGAGCATGGTGGAGGCGGTCGACGTGCCTCAGCCCCTACTGCAGGAAGAGGAGAGACAGGGGCCATGCTCCAGCCTCCGCAAGGGTAGCGGCAATCTGGGAGCTCCGGGGGACGCCCAGGCAGAGTCGGATGGCCGCCCGGTGCTGCAGCTCCAACTTTTCGAGGCGGCGTGGCGGCAGCGCCACCAGCGGGAGGGCGTACCGCAGGCGTGATGTGGCCGCCGCCTCGTAGAGCCGCAGGCCCCACTTCACCGAGCAGCCCTCTCCAAGGGCAAGGAGCTGCGACACGGCCTTGCGGACCCTGATGGTCTGGGTCTGCATGGCCCCGACTGCCGGTAGCCAGGTTAGCCGGTGGTCGATGCGCAGCCCAAGGTACGACACAGTCGTACTCCATGGGATGCGCACGCCTTCCAGCTGCAGCCGGGGAGCTGAGCGCCGTGCCGCTGCTCTCGGGTGGACGAGGAGGGCCACCGTCTTCCCCGTCGAAACCGAGAGTCCGATGCTTCCCAGGTAGGCGGCCGTGGTGTCCAGGGCTCTCTGGAGGGCCAGGCACACGTGGCGGCTTGACTGCGGCTGCGTGCCGCAGCTAAACGTCGCCTCCCTTCCCTCCCCCTCCCCCACGGCCTCTCGCTCGTCGGAAGAAGGCGCGTTTGCTCTACATACATGGTGATTGTGAAGGAGAACAGAGACGCCTACTTCTGCAGCCTTTAAGCGAGCACGGCGCAGAACGCGCGTTTGTTCTCCGCCGTGCGTTCACTCCCCGTGAAAGACGCGCCCCTCGCGCCCTTTCACTCGCACATACAGCGTTCGGCGCGCGGCAACGATTTCTTCTCCAAATGACGTCATATGGAACCTCACGGCGACGGCGACGGCGACGGCGATGCCGACGGCAGAAATCTGCTTTTGAGTGTCCATATAATTGCTATCGCAATAAAAACTGTCAAGAGATGTTTATGGCGTAATCACATCTAAAAGCGTCCGTTCCAAGGAAAACATCAACGGTCGTGGCTTGAAAGATAAAAATGGTCCATGACTAGACTACCAAAAGCACTAAATGACAATCTAGAATCAAAACTCACAGGATGTTACTTTACCAGGCTACCGCAGCGGAGCCTAAAACAAAACTTGCACTATCCACTTTGCTTCTGCCTTTCTTCAAATCCTTTTGTCGCTTTTTCACTTGTGGTAATTTGCAATATATTCTTCAGCAGACAAATAACAGTAACAGTAATTAGCAAATGGTTATCGCGAAATGCCTGGTTTGTGTCTAATATTCAAAAATACCGATTAAATCATTTTCAAACAGGAATAAATAGTGTGTACTATTGAAATCGTAATCAAAACTTCAAATATTTGCCTGGTTCTTTTTTTTGCGCAATTATATGGACACTCAAACAGGATTTTAGCCGTCGGCGTCGCCGTGAGGTTCCGTATGACGTCGACGGCGATGAAATCGTCGCCGCGCACCGGACGCTGTATGTGCGAGTGAAAGGGCGCGAGGGACGCGCGCTTTCACGGGGAGCGAACGCACCGCGGAGAACAAACGCGCGTTATGCGCCGTGCTCCCTCTTTAAGGATTAAGCGTCTCTTTCCTCCTTTATAATCACCATATATAGAGAGCAAACGCGACTTCTTCCGTCGTGCGAAAGGCCGTGGGGGCATGGGAGAGAGGGATGGAGGAGGGGAGGCGACGTTTAGCTGCAGCACCAAATGCGTATTTATATAAAAACGTTGCGAGGCGAGAAGGCGGTAAAGACTTCCGACGCAGCTCTACGAATTTCCCGTTCTGATCTCGTCGAAAACCTTCGAGCCGCCCCAGAGGCCCTGGCAACAGTCATCAACGCCGCGCAAGTTCGGTACGAACGCGGGCAAAACAGCGACGGCGTCGGCAACAGTTGTGTGCGTTGCTGGTGCTGCTGAATGTCCAAGTTTATACAGCTGATAAAACTACTATCCTTAGCTCTCTACTAAGTTGCTATCGCAATTGATGCTTCGCCTTTCGGGTGAAACTGCGACATTTCTTGATGCATTTTCATTTCCCGTTACCCGTTCATTCGTAAATTGACCCCGCAGGTAACTTCTCCAATGCTCATCTCGGTTCATATATCTGTTCTGTTCACGTGGTTGTGTCTACAAAAGTGTCAAATGATCCATTGAGCGAAATGCAGCTCCACTAACGTGAAATCTGGGGAGGTGCGAAGCATGCCGGGATGCACCGCTAATGGGGTCATGCTGCCTTAAGCAATGTCTCATAACCCCGTAAACGCGGCCTCCCCATTACGACGACCGAAGAGACGTGAAATTCTACGCTGGAATGATGAGCGGCAACGCAGCCAGCTGTTGAAGACGACGGCGACAACGAACGCAGGAGCCGTGGCACGAGCGCATCCCGAGCGCGAGCACGAGCAGAATGCTTACCGTGACTACGACTGCGACGACGACGACGATTACGACAAGAGACGCCGACAGCTCGGGCGCATACGGTGCTTCGCACCTAAAAAATCAAGCGCCTCGGTTCCCGTTCTCGATCACATGCTCCCACGCACACACAGAGACAGAGAGAGAGAGAGATGAAAATCGCGAAATACAATCCATACTTGGTCTCAGTAGCCCTTAGAGACATAGTAATGCGTTGTGTTTAATCATTGATTGCACAAAACAGCAGGTTTTTATGCGCCTGGACCGGAAGGTTCATTGTCTTATGGGTAATGAAATGGAACCACCGAATTAAGTAGTGAACTCACAGTGCTCTTTATTTTGTGTTTTTTTTGCCGCGCAAACACTACAGCTACTTGCGATTCTATGCAAGAAAAGAGTTTTGCTGAGTGTGGCAAGGAGCAATACCCTCCATGCACCGGTTTATTTTGTTCTTCCTTATTGTTAGAAAAAAAACTGTGTTTCTACCTTAATTTTCAATTACTAAAGTGCTGAAAATACATTGAGCTAAGCAGTGATTAAAGATATCTTCGTTTCAGCATGTTGCACAGACAGCAGGATGAAGACAGAAGCCGCCGTTGGACTACTTTTACTGCTCGTAAGGGATTCTTTTGTAGAGTGTGGAGTAGCAAGAGTAATATAGGAATGTTAGTATTAAGTGCCATGTAGGCAGGCATGTGTTTTATGACAAATATAGGCTGGCACTATATTAGGACAATATTAGGAAAAACTTCACACATCTAAATCTGTCAACATAGTAATCTAAGTTCAGCCTCTGGCTGAAAATTAACCTAGATATCCCGCAAGAAGCAAAGCCAGCGTTGCAAATTGCAAAAGCCATGCTGTCAAAATAAGATTTTGCGTTTCTTAGAGAGAGAGAGAGAGAACTAGAAAGTATAATGGAAATTGAAGGCATACGCGCAACTATAAGCTGGGCTCTCTACTTCCGATTCGCAAAGATGTTTTTCTTTCAGATCATGAAGGGTGCTGGGCCATGCATTGCGTTAGTCAACTTTAAAAACCAGTTGCATGCGAAATCAGGCTCTGTTTTGATTTCTTTGAGAAGTGCAGTAACATGCAATAAGGATATGGCAGAAAACTCGTGCGCGGAGCGCGCAAATTCACATGCACTGATTACGAACCCTTACAGCATTGTTCAAGACGATCGCTTTCAGAGAACTTGCTATTTATGCCAGTCATCGGACAGTCATAATTTCATTCTAGTAAATGGGTACTTTGCCTTTTTTTTAAAACCAGTGTACCCTCCTGAACATGGTGTTTGGTGGCAACATGTTTTGTGTGTTGAAAACAGATACACGGGGGCGCGGGTTTGAGAAAAGCACTAGACAGAAGTGGACGACGCAGGGGTATACCTCATCAGAGCTTAGGCCATGTGTCATCGTTTATTATATTTTTGGTGCCGTGAAACCTCGGAATCATTTTTTCTAGAACGCGATGACTACGACGGAGCGTCTTCGGAAATTGCGTGTAACTGCGAGGGCAAGCGCCTTTCTAAATATTACGCTACTGAGAGAAGTGCAGCAGAATTCCGATTCTGAGGCTCGTGAACTCAAGAGGCCCGTCAACTTTTTGAAATCCAAGAGTTGAGCTCCGCCAGCTGAACAAGGATATGCTTGGTATTACGGAAGACGACGCTGTAGAAAACGAGCTTGAGGGTGCTGCCAACTACAAGGAAAGGATCCTCTGTGGTATATGCCCAGTTCATCCTGGAGCAACGCCAACAGTCTATAAACAAGCGCGACTCATCTACGAATGTGCAGTTCAATCACCAGGAATTGGGATCATTACTTATGGCACATACGCTGTAACCTTCAAACAAAGACTGCCTTATTTAAAGAGATTAGCAGCTCAAAAGAATACGACGCACACTATGGCGATCTCCCTCGTAAACTCATTTTTACTACAAATCTTGTGTTTGGTATGAATGAATAAACCTTTATTTGAAGTAGTGACTTGGCAGTCGAGGTGGGAGGGTCCCTTATTCCATGAACCCGCAGGGAAGACGCCGGCGACAACGAACGCAGGAGCAGTGGCACGAGCGCGTCCCGAGCGCGAGCACGAGCCGCTTGCTTACCGTGACTACGACTACGACGACGACGACGATTACGACAGGAGACGCCGACAGCCCGGGCGCATAAGGTGCAGTGATTAAAGTCAGCACGAACTCGTAGCCCGGGCCCGGAGGGCTTGGATCGCCCTCCGGGCCCGGGCGACGAGTTCGTGCTGGTCGACCAGGTCCGGCTTGGAGATCGCAGCCTCCCACGTCTCAGCGAGGAGTGTTGGGTCTGCGTCTGCTGCTATTGGTTGTGTCGGTGTGATGCTTGCTCGGGTGTGATTGCGTTGCAGTAGGAGGTGCGCCAGGGTGTCTGGCACGTTGCAGTGTGGACAGGTGTAGCTGTATAGCGTCGGGTGGAAATGATGCAGTAAGCTTCCGTGGGTGAAGGTATTGATCTGGAGTCGCCTGTAGTCGGTGCCTTCGTTTCTCATTAGTTTTGGATGTGGTGGAGGGTATACCCTGCGTCCAAGCCGATAGTGCTGCAGTAGTGCTTGGTAAGTTGGCCGTATTGTTTTCGTTTCCTCCGCTGATTTGGGTTTCTAATGTTTGGTAAATGCAAGAAATATCCTTTTTTTCTCGCATAATTTGGCCGCCGACGCACTCGCCTGCGTTTTCCGTGCTTACCTTCGCCACGCGAGCCACCTGTGTTCCAACTGCACCTCGTTAAGCCCAAATACAAACGGGCCAAGCATCTCAACGCGCTTCCTTGCCCACGAGAAATTCATAAGGGTGCATGGTCTATAGCACTTGTCGATGCATGCATCCGCGCAGTAATAGTTTGAATATAGGTCTGATGTACTATGCGTCCTGTGTTCGAATCCTGCCGTCGTGCAATCTCAATGCTATTTATGCAATTATTTTTAAAACAGTACATTGTTTAATATGAATTGTTTACAAAGTCACGAAGTAATTTGAAGCCAAAAGGAGAAAGTTGCGGTAAATCCACGTACTAACCATAATTACCAAGCTGGCTCAACCACCCCACTTGCATCTTCCATAGCCACTAGCGCTAGTGTTCCATCTAGTAATTATTATATGAAACTCTATGGTTCGGGCTTTGGGCGGAAGTTTGTCGGCACGTGGCGGCTTTCAGACACAATATCGCGTGGGAGGTTCTTTCACCCAGAAGTAGGGGGCGGTAAGCATACATAAGTTTATGTATTCATAGAAATTGAACTATATTCAAGCCTAGATGGTGCTACAGGCTTTTGAGACATGAGATGGAAGGACTAACGGAACGGGGCAGAAAATGACCCTGGGCAGCTAGCCACAGAATTCTACGCATTAGTAGATGAAAGCATCTATTTACATACTTAACGGCAGCTCCTAAACGAGCTATGGAAGGGAGCAAACTGGCCGATGACAACTACGACATGACTGTCAGATTATTGGCAGTGTGTCGACAAGATCGTTTGGCAAATGAACACACCGACCAGCTCCCAGCGTTAGTCACCCGTAAAGACCTCAGAGGACGTGGAGCAACTTCGCCTGCTGCATGACACTGTGCGATTCCACGTAAGTGCGTTTGAAGGCCTGGAGGCAACACCTAACCGGCATACTGTGGTGCTCAAATGTGCACTGATTAGGTGCCTGCCGTTGTACTTGCTACTTTTGCACCGGCAAAAGAAAAGAACTGAAAAAAAAAGATTGATCCCCCTTTCATAAGAATCGTTAGAACACGAAAGTGAAACGTGTCTTCCCAGAAGCTGTTGCATGTTTGCTTCGTGAACTCACGGTCAACTGCAGCAAAAGGCGCACGATTTGCTGGCCGGCGACCATGTTGTAGGTTTCCTTAGCGTGCGGCTTCCTGTTTGCGAGTGGCCGAGTCGCTGCGGCGACGGTACGATCATTTTGCTCCGACTCCGTAGTGTCTTCTTGAGCAGCCAGTTGAGTTGCGATACGCTCAGCTTCAGAAATGCGAGTGGCAGAGTTCGAAGCGTCCGCCGCGAACGCGCGAAGGCGTTCTGCTTCACGCTGGCGTGTGTCTCGCCGGACCAAAGCGAGATTCGCCTTTCGGCACCGTTGCCTTTCTGCGCCGCTTAGAACAGCAGTTTTCTTAGCTGGTGCCATCGCAAGCGAAGCAGTAGGCGCCGTGTAAGCACTTCTGATGCATGTTGAAGCTGCACTCCGTAGGCAACGAAGCGCTACAGGTTAATCTGACGCGAAAGACAAACCACATGCGGAAAGTGGTCACCAGGGTATACCGCGTTGGAGCCTCCGCTGTGCTTTGGTTACCGAAGCACTCCCTGTTGGCGCTCGTTAGTGTGAAGATGCAGTACTTCGCTTCACCGCTGCTAGATGGCGGTGCCATCTCTGTCAATGAAAACAGATTTTACTCGTGGGCGCCGAACTTCAAAACCGTTACAGGAAGTTGATCGTCGACACCGGCATAAAACACGTTGTTGTTAAAAGTTCAATTATGGGGTTTTACGTGCGAAAACCGCTATCTGAGGCCGTAGTGGGGGACTCCGGATTATTTTGGACCACTTCGGTTTCTGTAACGTGCACCTAAATCTAAGTACATGAGTATTTTCTGCATTTCGCCCCCATCGAAATGCGGCCGCCGTGGTTAGGATTTGATGGCGTGACCTCGTGTTTAGTAGCCCAACACCATAAACTCTAAGCAATCATGGTGTGTCAAAGAAGGGAAGGGTACCGAAGAGGCTGGATACAGGAGCTGAGCTCACGGCTCCTGATCCTGAAGGAAGAACGTGCCAGACAAAATACATTTTGCTGTCCTTGCGAATCCAGGTCGAGGTGAAGGATAAAGACATGCAAGTAGAGCCATTGTCGCAAAAACGCTTCACGACCACTTTAGCAGCGACAGAATCCACGCAGCCACGCAGTCCTTCGGGGCCCCTATGCAACAGCTGTGCTCACAAAATCGCACAATGCATAGCCAACGTTCCCGCAGACGTGAAACGAACCAAGCTACACAATGCGGGTTGGTGCTACTCAGCGGAACGCAGAATTATGTCGCTCAAGTTTGCAGTTTCCACCAGCCGCACGTGAAATAAGTGTCAACTCCGACACCTAACAGTACTTTGCGAGCTGTCAAGCGCCTTCGCAAGAACAGTTGCACACCGTGAAACTGCGCAGCTTCCTGCGTCTGGGTCAACTCCACCAACTGTTACCACAAACTCAATGGGTGACATATGAGTCAAGTGTGTGCTGATCAAGACTGTTGAGCTTGGGTGGAATGTGGACACCGGAAACTCATGCTTTGTCTGATGCTAGGGAGCGGCAGTCAGCGTTCGTGCATTCGCAATGACGCGGCCAATGCCTTGCCGAGTCGAAAAAAAAAATATGGCTATTGAAGAGCTCTCGTTGGTGACATTCGGTGAGAATGAAGGAATGCTGGCTGCCGCTGCTTAGCATCTACAAACCATGGTTCGTCGGTGTCCGCATTCCCGGAAAAGTCTGTGCGGAAGATTACAGCTCGCTTAATCGGTTATTACGAGTAACCGCACGCGTACAGTGGTTTATCGACAACACGTCACGAAGGCGCCCTATCTATGTGGACCAGTTTACGACTAGGGAGCTGCAGCAGGCCTAACGGTACTGGCTACGTGTCATGCAAAAACGGTATTTCACAACAGCGGTCTGAGCTCTCCAGGATGGACAGTAACTGCCATCAGCGTCACCGGTCCTTTGCTTGGCCCCATTCAGGGTTGCAGGTGGTCTGCTTTATGTCGGTTGACGGCTGGATCTGCTCAACTCCTGTACTGACATTCGGCATCCTATTCTCTTGCCTGCCGTCCAGAAGTTCACCGCGCTTGTCGTGCAAACAGCTCATCTTCTCAGACTTCATGGTGGCGTGGAGCTCAGCTCACGCTGTCTGATCTTCGGGAAAGATTCGGGATATTGAAGGAATGGAAGACAGTAAAGACTGTGTTATCCAAATGCTTGTCCTGCATAATACGGTGGCTGATTGCATAATCTGCTCCAATGGCACCTTTACCGCCATAGCGGATAACAGAGGCACATGCGTTTTCAGTTGTCGAAATCGACTACTGCGGGTCGCTTTATGTCTGTACAGCCGGTGACTCAGCCAAGGCCCACATCCTAATATTTTCATGCTCCATAGCATGTGCTATCTACTTCAAGCTAATATCAGATATGGCATTCGCGATCACACTTCTTTCCATTGGTCGGCTTGTCGCGCGGCGAGGTGTTGCAACAATGGTGTACTCGACAACGGCCAGACGTTCCCTTTTTATGCGCGGAGCTTCAAGCCACTGGTCCCTGTGCTACAAGAGTATGTCACCAAAATGCGTATACATTAGAAGTTTAAACAGAACGAACTCCCTGGGGTAGGGGGGGGGGGGGGGGGGGCTAGATGGTGGGAGTGCCTTCTTTGGCCCACCAAGAATGCTTTGAAATTGTCTCGAGGGCGTAATAGCTCGACACAGAGGAACTAATGATGATTTAATTCGAAGTTGAGGCTGCAATTAACAGCAGACCCTTGCAGTACCTTGAAGATGACCCCAACAAGCTACAGACTTTACAGCCGGTGCACATTCTCCTTGGAAAACGAAGGATAGTCCGGCCGAGAAGCGATACAACAGCAGAGGCATCGACTTACACTGAGCTACAACGATGTGCTCAGTACAGGAGGCGTTTCACCATAGAACTTTGGCTGAGATGGCAACGGGCCATACATGTTGCTGCTCTGATCCCCACACCACCGCTCGAATCAATCGTTTCCGCAGATTCACGTGGACGACTTTGTGACATTGAACGATAAGAACCCTTTACCGACGTTGTGGAAACCTGGACGAGTGACTGCGCTGCATTCTGGGCGAGATGAAGCGGTTACAGCCTGCTCCGTGTGTACCGACCGCTTGGTCAACCACCCGGTACAGACCTTGCGCACATTGGAAGCTAACAGATGATTTCAACTACTTTCTTCCCCTCCAGCGGGAGGATGTTGAAAATAAAGGAACGGAGTGTGGGTTTGGATGAAGTGCGAGACAGAAGTGGACGAAGTACTGGAAAGAGCTAGCCCGTGCCTATTAAAGACGTGTTCGAGAACCGAGCCTCCGGGTTCTTGTTTAATATAATGTGTGCCGGAAGCTCTACTATTCGTTAGTCTGATAGCTGTGTCCCATTAACTTACATATACACGTTGACTTTCCATAGAAGAAACGTTGGAAACAACTTCACGAGATAAACTGTATTGATAGCCAAATCACTAACAAATTCGTCTTCTCATTTACACAGCGTCAGAAGTCAGACGGAACGTTCATGCATAGTCAGAGCTACCTTTTGAGAGCATATACGAGTATTTTGGTTTTGTTACGCCGTTCTACAGAACTAGTGTAGGCGTCTGCGTAAGGATCTAAAGTAACAAAGGACACTTTTTTTGTCTTTCTAGGTTGCTGTAAAAGAAGGTAAGTTACAATTATTGCTACTTATGGATATTCAATGATAAAAACGTATAACCCACTGATAGCTAAGACGAAGAAATTTGCAGTTTAGAAGTGCATTTGGGTTCATCGCATATTTTCTTTGCATTAAAGTTTCACTAAAACATATATCCTTTGCGGGAGCCCTACCGCCACAAGAGCCAACGAATCGGCCACACTTGCAATGATTATCTCTAGGTTCAAGCTGTGAGCAGGTGCCATTAAGCGCCGTCAACTCTATTCCTGCAATATTCCTGCAACTTGCTCCGCAGCCTCAAGAAGCTCCTCACGCCTGCCACGAAACGTGCATTTTGGGTTGCCAATGGTACGTTGACTGCAGTAGTCGTTATTTGTGCTGCCCATGTCAACAATGTCAGTCGTCCTGCTGTAGTCATTTTCAGTCCCTTTACCGCTGTCCAAATGACCCGATAGTTATCCTTGAGTTTATTTCGTCTGAATTGTGTATTTATTGCTTCAGATTGAAATTATAAGCGCCAAGGTCGCCTCAGTTTCACTGATTTCATCTTCTGATTTTCGGGTTCACATCACATGTTCTCCTTTCGGGCATAATAATGGCCAAAATATACGCTATCCAGGTTGAACTCGTGCTAAGTTTATCGTGTACGCTTCCTGCAAGCTTGAAATCATCGAGCAAAGTTCATTCTATGGCAATGATACCTTCGGGAACGATAGGCTTGATACTCTTTCCTCAGAAGACTGAAGACGTCTGTCGAATTTTCACTGCGTAAAGCAATCTGTCAGACATCAATAACCGACCATAAGGCCGAACACCAGTCGTCGCGCACCGCAATAACAACTGCGCATGGCAGCCCGTATGGCAGCGCGTATGGCAGTCCGTACCCTAATCATGTTAGCCCGTATCGCGTCTCCGTGATGAAGCGCGAAATCATTCAAGCGGAGGTTATAAAATATAAGACCCTTCCCCTACCGGGAACAGGGGGGCAAGCGAAGCTTGTCGTACCCTCAAAATTGGGTGTCGCGTTCCTTGGCCTCGGGGTTCACTGCGCTTCGTTGGCGCAGGGCTTCGGTAAGACGGGATTTTAACGTGGGATCCGCTGCCTGCCGCTGTGGCCTAGCCTGCTCCCGGCTACGGTGATGGCGTTTCTCGTCGAAAGCGGTCTGTTCCGCCGCCGACCGAACAACGTGAACCTTCCCATCCGTTTGCCGAGCGTGTACTGAAAAGGAGACCCGATGCAATACACGCGAGGCCATTTCCTTCCCTTGCCCTTCCCCCGGCGCGTGCCCGCTCCTGATAGGGTAGCTCCCGTCACATGTTACGGGCGCGTGCCTCCCGTATTTCAACAGCGCGACAGGCTTTTTTTTTTTTTTGTGGTCAACCTACAACGGCACCGACACTTGTGTAGCAGTACAAGGTTCGCTTCAAAATGCTTTCCAAGATCATCATTGGGCCGTCGTCCAGTTTTTGGGCTTCACATGCTGCTTTAGTAAAGAAAAAAGATGACCAGGTGCTTTTGCGTAAATTACAGTCCCTTAAAAAATTGGCAAGCAATTGGCAACTACGGCATCGGTTCTAGGAACGCTAGAGGAGAGATGTTGGTAGAATTCGCGGGAAGGAATAGGCTCCGAATAATGAATACTTTCTTCAGGAAGCTCAGCAACAGGAAGTGGACCTGGAAAAGCCCTAATGGAGAAACAAGGAATGAAATAGATTTCATACTCTCTGACGACCCCGGCATAGTGCAGGACGTAGAATTGTTAGGTAGGGTAAAGTGCTGTGACCATAGGCTAGTGATGTTTAGGATATCTCTTAATTTGAAGAGAGAAAGAATAAAATTAGTCAAGAAGAAACAGGCCAATTGCAACCTAGACGCAGTAAGGGTAAAAGCATACCAATTCAGGCTGGTGCTCGAAAGCAAAAATGCAGCTTTAGAACAGGAAAATGAAGACAACATAGAGGTAATGAGGCTACATAGAGGCTACACCTCTTTGAATCGTAACGAAGCGCTTCCCCTCAAAGTAGATGACCCTGTGCATCGCGAAAAGACTGCGCTTTTCTCTCCCGACGAACTTTTTAAATTGAAGGTGCTGTACTTTTTTGCAGACAGACAAAAACTCGTGCTGTCATTGACTTTCCAGTTTCTCGCTCGGCGTAAGATGCGCACAGCTTAATACAGTTGTGCTACTATTTCTGCCGCCATCTTAGCGTGGCCCTTGACTGACTTTTCGCAAGCCTTTTGATGGGGTCTTCTACAAGACAATCGAGCTAGTCACAAGGCTCACAACATCGCCTATTCTCTTATATTTGACCCAGCTGCCCTAACCAGAGTGCGCGCGGACGCGAGTGGTCGCTACGACAGAGCAGTCTTGGCTCAACGACAATTACGCCTTCACTAATGTTTTTGCATACACCAGTCGTCTTCTATTCACAGCAGAACCCAGCTACACCATTAGAGAGCAGCAGCGTCTTGCTCTAGTCTGGGTGTTGTCAAATTTTGCACTTACACTTACGGCCAGTTCTTCCTTGTGGTCACTGATCATCATGCCTGCTCCTGGTTGTCAAGCTTGAAAGACCACGCGGAATGGCTTGCTCGCTGGGTTTTACGCATTCAAGAGTAATCGCACTCAGTGACATGCCAGTCCGGCTACCTGCACCAATACTTTGTTTGCCGCGGTATCGCGTAGACAATACTCACGTCGTGGATACTGTGCTTGGCGGCTGCATCTTATTCACCTCTGAGCTTCTCCACAATCACAACGAGCAAAGTCATTAAGCCTGATTACCGACGCTCTGGGATCGCCTTGAATCGGACCGTTCTAACGCAAAGCTGCGCATGGTCGTTATACTGGACATTCCCCAATATCAACGCTTCTGTTTGCCCGACGGCATTTAGCTGCTCCTCCTCATACCGAAGCACTTGGGTTTGAACGTTGTGCACAAACCGCAGGTAGGGCCAACCGCTGGACATCTAGGGGGCACGCCACCGCAACGACAGTGGTCACAAAAATGCCCTTCTTGACGCAGGTTTTTGTCCTGTGGCTCGCATCGTCGTTTCAGCTGGGCTTCCACGGCAGCCACCTGTTCCTGGTTTATCACCAAAGCGCACCCGCCCAGACGCTACCGATGGTCCTGAACGATTCCTCGCAAGTCACCGCACACAAGCCGTTTCCGGACACAGTCCGGTTCTTCGTCTGGCAACACGGGGCAACTATATCCGAGGGACGGCCGCATCGACTACATATTGCACCGCCAGACCGGACCGAGTTGGGGCACGCCACCGCAACGACAGTGGTCACAAAAATGCCCTTCTTGACGCAGGTTTTTGTCCTGTGGCTCGCATCGTCGTTTCAGCTGGGCTTCCACGGCAGCCACCTGTTCCTGGTTTATCACCAAAGCGCACCCGCCCAGACGCTACCGATGGTCCTGAACGATTCCTCGCAAGTCACCGCACACAAGCCGTTTCCGGACACAGTCCGGTTCTTCGTCTGGCAACACGGGGCAACTATGTCCGAGGGACGGCCGCATCGACTACATATTGCACCGCCAGACCGGACCGAGTTGGGGCACGCCACCGCAACGACAGTGGTCACAAAAATGCCCTTCTTGACGCAGGTCAGTTACCTTTCGAACGCGGCTTGCGTCCGCTCTGGAAATCGCTGTTTTCTTGCGGTGTCGTGCCCCACTTGTGTTATTGGTACTTGTCGTAGGCTGTTGTGTGGAACGCTGTTGTCTCACTACATCAATGCTCAAGCAGTTAATCTGCTCCTATTGCTGTCGGGAGACGTGGAATCAAACCCAGGACCAGATGGCGTCTCACCCCAGTCCATTGAATCTATTGCAATGGCCATATCTCGCATCGAAACATCGCAAAGTTCCGTCCTATCCGAAATTTCTCTAATCCGAGCATCACAGACTAGCATCGAGACCCTTGTGACCAGCCTTTCGGCTCGTGTTGATGCCCTGGAGAAGATTGTGCAGTCGACTCAGTCAAATGAAAAAGGTTTAAAGGCAGATGTGAATGATAGCCTTGCGAAAACTTTCCACTGAAATCAAAGTTCTTGCCGAAAAATGCGACGACGCAGAAAACCGCCTGCGTCGTTCAAACTTGCTTTTTTGTGGAATTCCAGACACAAAAGGCGAGACTTGGCTTCAGTCCCAGACAAAAATAATATCGTTCTGCTCCGAGAAACTCGGTTTGTCCATAGATACAGACGACCTGGAGCGTGCGCACCGGCTTGGTCGCTACCAGCAAGAAAAAACTAGGCCTATCATTGTAAAATATGCAAGATTTAAGGATAAATCTAGAACTCTTGCAGTGGCTTCCAAGCTCAAAGGCACGAGTTTTTCGATTCGCGATGATTACTCAGCGAGAGTTCGACAAGCGCGAAGAAAACTTTACCTTCATGGACAACAGAGTGGCAAAACATTTAAACTTCGCTTTGACCGGCTCCTGCTTGATGGCAAGCAATTCACGTACAATGCTGAATCTGATTGTGTAGTTGAACTGAAGGCGTAGCAGTCCCTGCGTTTTCCTAGGCATGCGCGTCCTCCTCCTGCCCCCCAATCCTGCCTCGCCCCGATCGCTAATCCCGTTTATCAAAATATGTCCGTCTTGGTCGCAAACGTGCGTAGTTATCTACCTAAGAAAGATGCCGTAGAATGTATTTTAAGAGACAGCGATACTGACCTCGCTATACTTACAGAATCGTGGCTACATCCAAATATTGCTGATCATGAGCTACTACAGGATGACCTAGCGTACGCTGTGCACAGGCTTGACAGGTTGGGGCGTAGGGGAGGCGGCATTTTGATTTTTGTGAAAGAAAATGTTCCTTCATATGTTACCGAATTGAACTGTCAACACGAAATTCTGTGTGTGAATATTTCACTTGCTTCAAGAATGATTGTGATTGTTGCTTGTTATCGCGCTCCTGACTGTGATGTTTCTTTCAACCATGAACTAAATTCCGTACTAGCCGATCTTTACTCACGCTTCCCGTCTGCGAATTTTATGCTGTGTGGCGATTTTAATTTTCCGGACATTAACTGGGAAGATCTAGAGGCGCATAGCCGGCAATCCAAAGATTTTCTTGATACGATCCTAACATTCAATTTTACTCAGATGGTTGATATGCCAACGCGTGAGGGGAACATTCTCGACCTTGTTCTTGTTTCTGATCCTGAAATAATAAAATCGCTATCATCTGTTGGTGGTCTAAGCGATCACAAATTACTACTATTTAATCTCTGCATTGCAGTTCCTATCCGACAACCCTCAACAAAACAGATTAGGGACTACAACAAAGCAGACTTCAGCAAAATCAATACTGAACTAAACAAGTTTTCTTTTTCTTTTCGTCAGACTGCTCCTTCTCGTACAGTAGATGAAAACTGGATGCTATTTAAGAATACGTTACTATCGCTTGTTGAGAGACACGTGCCCCTTGTTCGCATTCGCGGTGATTTAGGAAAGCCCTGGTTTTCTAATACATTAAGGAGGCTGTTAGGTAAGAAAAAACGTCTTTTTCGTGATGCGAAACGCTCGAAATCTTGTTCAAAGTGGGACAAGTACTTTACATGCCTTCGTGAATACACCAACACTTTGAAACAATCCAAAAAGAAATTCTTCCACCACGACTTGCAGAACATTATTCGTGTCAACCCAAAAAATTTTGGAATATTCTGAAACCAAACAATCGCTCCAATAACATTTCTTTGACATACCCTGACGGTACAAATGTGCCACTTGATCAGCGGTCAGACGTAATCAACTCATATTTTTCTTCTGTTTTCACTCGTGAGTCTGCACTAAAGGACGTTGATTTGCCCAGCTACTGTTTCCCCCGCATGCTTCCTATTATCATTAATTCTCAAGGCATTATGAAGCTAATTGAAAACCTGAAAATTTCTAGTGCCCCCGGGCCAGATAACATCTCTGCTAAGATACTAAAAGGTACGAAAGAAATTTCCAGTCAAATATTACAAATAATTTTTACCCAGTCCATTACCGATAGCTCACTTCCAAATGACTGGAAAATCAGTAAAGTGGTACCTGTATATAAGTCAGGCAGCCGCTCTGATCCTTCTAACTATCGTCCCATTTCTCTAACAAGCATTGCCTGTAAACTCCTAGAACATATAATATATTCACAAATAGCATGTCATCTTGGGGATCATTCCTTCTTTTTTCACAATCAACACGGTTTCCGGCCTGGTTTGTCATGCGATACACAGCTTTTTGAATTTGTTACTGATCTTCACCTGAACTTAGACTCATCAATTCAGACTGACGTCATCTACCTAGATTTTGCCAAAGCATTCGACTGTGTTCCCCATCAGCGACTTTTGGCCAAACTTTCATGCCTCAATCTCGACCCTCTCGCACTGTCATGGATTCATTGCTTCCTAACAAATCGCCTCCAGTACACAGCTGTCGGAAATCATTGCTCTGGCACTTCTAGCGTGATCTCCGGCGTACCACAAGGGTCTGTCCTCGGTCCCCTTCTCTTTCTCATCTTCATAAACGACCTTCCTAACGGCATTTCATCCTCTATGAGACTTTTCGCAGACGACTGCGTACTTTATCGTCGCATCAAGGACCAAACCGACCATGCAATACTTCAACAAGACTTACATTTAATAGAAACCTGGTGTTCCAATTCTCTTATGAAACTTAACATCTCCAAATGTAAAGTTATGCGGATCTCCCGTAAGCACTCTAACAAGGAATACCAGTATTCTCTAAATTCGACAACCCTATCCACCGTTCAATCATATCGTTATCTCGGTATCACCATTAACAGCAAGTTGACCTGGACGGACCACATCACAAAATTGGCTACCGACACTACTAAATCACTTGGTTACGTCAGACGCAACCTGGCCCTGTGCCCCCCATCGACACGAAAACTAGCCTATGAAACTTTCATTCGAAGTAAACTTGAATACGCCTCAGCTATTTGGAGCCCGCACCAAGCTTACTTGATCAACACTTTAGAATCAATACAAAATCGTGCCGCTAGATTCATCACTTCCAGGTACAGCCGCCAAGAAAGTATCAGTAAGATTAAATCAACCTTAGGACTCGAACCATTGTTGTTGCGTCGGAAAATTGCAAAGCTGTGCCTTTTCCATCGAATATATTATAACTTCCCACATCTGCATGGAAAGCTTCTTATTCCACCAACCCGTACATCTCGTCGCCTTTTTAACTCTTGCAGCATCCAGCGCTTGCATGGTTCAACATCTTCCTTTAATCAATCGTTTTTGCCTAGCACTATCGCAGAGTGGAACAGATTACCAGATAGAGTTGTCAGCGAGCGTAACCACATTATCTTTAAACGGCTGCTTACTGATTACCTCAAACTCTAACCTTATAATGACCGTACTGTGTTTTCCTTCTTTCGCTTTTTCTTTTTTTCTTGCTTTTGCATTGTATTCGGTGTGCCGCGAAGTTTTTCCTTTTTTTTGTGTGTTCCTTTTTTCTTTTTAGTTGTGTTCTCAAATGTAATCCACAGGCTGTAGGAAATTGTAACCACGTCTATATTCCTATTCTTACCTCCTGTAACCCCCCCTTATGTAATACCCCGACAGGGGTCCTTAAGGGAAAATAAATGATGATGAATGATGAGTCGTCCGCACAATTATGACCGTTTTCCCCGGTGATTCTGTTGGACAAGCGTTACGTTACCGCTTTCGAGGAATGTCAGTACCGCAAGAATGCCTGGTGCCCACCTAGAGCAAATTGATATCCGGGACTAGCCATTTCTCGATGTTGGTTTGGATTTAATATTGCGATAGCAATTATATGGACACTCCAAGTGGATTTATGCCGTCGGCGTCGCCGTCGCCTTCGCCGTGACTTTCCGCATAAATTCGAAGGGCGATAAAATCGCCGCCGCACGCCGTATGCTGTATGTTCGAGTGAAAGGGCGCGAGAGACGCGCGCTTTCACGGGGAGCGAACGCACGGCGCAAAGCAAACGCGGTCTTTCGTCGTGCAAAACGCCGTTGGGGGGATGGGAGGGAGAGCGATGCTGTGCTGCTGTACCGGGCGCAAGGGCAACTGTCGACTCAATATCACACGTGAAAGCAGGAAAGTGGGAAGGCAGCGCGGGAGGGAGGGGGTGCGGCTTCCACTCTGTCAGAAACTGCGTACTTGTACTTCGCGCGGCTCCGGGCTGCTGCGCGCACCGTATCTTGACAGCGATCTGCACAGGGCTCCTACTTTGTATGCGCTGTGCTTTCGCCGGTCAGTTTCCGTTGAAGCGATAGACCGAACGAACCTTCAGTGGTTGCTGCGGCCGCTCTTGCTCACGCCAGCGTTTTGGCAGTGGTTGTCTGTGGTCATCGAGTGTGATCTATTCATGTTTGTTTGTGCGCGCTGACACCATCCTTGTAATTCAGTTGATAAGCGAATGTGTCCAAGTTCATGCAGCCGATAAAACTATCCTTACTCTATAAAACTCTCTACTAATTTGCTATCGCAATTGATGCTTCGCCTTTCGGGCGAAGCAGCGACTTTTTGAGTTGGTTTCCCTACACCTGCCTCTGTGAACAAATACGTTGCCGTAGGCATGGATAATGCCACTAGGTATGCCATCACCTGAGCACTCCCCACCAGCTGCGCGTCTGACACTGCACACTTTCTCCTCAACGGCGTTATTTGGCACCTCAGCAGTTCGCATGAATTAATCACGGATCGCTGCCTTACCTGTTTGTTTTCGGTTATTCACGAAATCGTCCACTCATGTTCTATCCAACACAAGCTGACCAAATCCTACCATCCGCAGACCGAAGGTTCGACTGCACGCCTTAATGGTACACTGACCGATGTGCTCACAATGTACGTCTCCACTGATCATGGTAACAGGGATCTCGCCTTACCTGATGTAACGTTTGCATTTACCATTTCTTGGTACGACACTGCTGTTTATTTTCTTTATTTTTAATATTATTTGGCGGAGAACCTACATTATCACTCGAAACCTTCCTTTCGTCTGCTACGCCACCATGGCGAGTACGCGCGTGACGATAATGAGCGGGTCAACCACACACGGCAGATTGCCCATACTCTGCTCTCTGTGTCGCAAGCTAAGCGGACGCGTATCTACGACCAGTGACAATGCAAATTTCACATTTTGAAGTTTTCTAGCCGTAAATAAATGCACGATCACGATAGCTCAAAAACCCATAAAGCTTGCATACCAACAGGCATGCAAAGCAACGCAAAGGCGCGTTCGGTAATTGAAAATGGGAAGACACTCTTCCTATGTAGCCAGGTAGAACGGCTGCTACGAATGAATGTTGTCACTTCTTGAGTGCGCAATATGCGCGGTGGTAAACGACTTCTCTAGGGCCATGCTTGAACACATGATTGGCGCCTCCAAGCACAGCAACACTCGATGCAGGTAAGCCCGCTCGTGGCAGCACAGCGAGGTTTTGTATGAGCTATGAAGTGGGTGTCGAAAGGCGCCAGGTTGGTTTTTTTTTCTCCTCCTCTGTAGGAAGTCTGTGCATTATCAGATACATCTTTCAGTGCGAGGGGAGAAATAGCATTATTTCTCTTAGGAGTGCGAATGCGCAAAGTAGGTCGATTAAGTTGTAATTTTTTGCATGGCGAGGTTTATGCTTTCGTAACAAAAGTGAACACGGCTTCCCCATTCTTCTAAGCAAGACGTACATAGAAACCAAGCTAATTATGCTGGAAATGGTTACAAATGGTAGCCACACACGAAGGGCGTCTTCAGCTACTTCGCCGGTAAATACACAGGCTTGCTGGTAACACAACGGTTGCAAACCCCCGAAGGTTCGCAGCAAAAAAGAAATACTAATAATACGATAGTAACCTGCAAAGAGCTAGAAGTGACGCCGTAAAATAAAATGTCCAAGTAGTGAACAACCCCCGCCAGCCGAGCTGGCGTCTTTAAGAATACACCACGCACGTCAGTAGCGACATTTTCAAAGAGCGAGGTCAGCGGTTAAATCTGGTCACCCGACCCCTAGTGACGCAGCTGTCATTGGCTTATGGCCTTCAGAAGCTCCGCAAAGGGCAGTGCATCGCTTGAGCGTCGCCGTACTCCTGCTGATAAGGCTCTTCTGCTGACATGAATGATTTAGTGCCTTAGAGGAATTGTAGCCGATGAACCATAAAGGACAGTGAATCTTCTTTCTGGGGTTTTACGTGCCAAAACCAGTTCTAATTATGAAGCCCAAACGACAGTGAATGGTCGGGCAGCATGTTACAAACAAACTCCTTTATTCACTGCTGAAGGACAGTGAATAAAGGAGTTATTTGGAACATGCTGCCCGGAATCTGTAGCAAGGTAATACACATATTTACGTGTACTTAAAAATAATCATTTTATACTTTAACATAACCAACCTCGTATGCCGCATATATTTAATGTTAATATCTCATCGGAGCTCGTCGCTTTATTAAAGTGATATCCTTCAGAGTAGATATATACAAGATTAATTTGACACGTGTGTATCGAAGTAATATTTACTGGCGTAAAAATTAGATAAGAACAGCTTTAAAGGGGCCCTGAACTACTTTTTATCGAAGTGGAGAAAGACATCTGCAGTGAAAATAGACTATTTCAGAATCACTTTTACCACAAAAAGTACTTCAATGCGTTCAGCAGAAGCGGAGTTATCGGCAATGAAACACGGCCTTCGTTGTGCTCCCATTCCTCCTCCAATGCCTTGCACTGCGAAGGCTACGGCGGAGACGTCACCATGACCTCCGAGACGTCACCGTGGCATGCAGTTGAAATTTCCGATTGCGTGCCTACGCCGTGCTATACGTAAGCCAAACGCGGCTGTCGGCAGAAAGACGCACTGCGCTTAGCTAGTGGACTCGTGGCGGCACCCCGCGGCGGCCGCGGTGCAGCCGGCCACAGCGACGAATAGCAGCCGCGTATTGGGGTATGCTTTATTACGAAATAAACACACAGAAAAGAGCGTGGATCATGTGGTCTTTTGAAACGAGAGCGTTTGAAAGAAAGGTGACTTCGTGTTTCGCTTGCGAGCTCAACGGACCGCGTACGACAGCAAAACTTGGCTGAGATGTACACAACAGCGTATGCTACCCGCGGACTATGGCGAGCAATGTGACCGACTCACTGGCAGCCAAAGCAGATTGGTCAATCACCTGAAGTTCGCCACTCGCCCAGGTTTCGATTGCCTGAACATTGCTTCAATTTCGCGCCGCACAATTCGTGTCACGTCTTTCGAAGTCGATGGTCGCTGCATTCTGGTGTACTCGCATGATGACGTCGCATCTGTGTTCAGCAAGCGGGCGAACGACGTTGGCAACGTTACAATGCGGCGGCTCTTTGCCTGCTCAAAGCGTTGGCACTCCTTGATAATATCACCGACTATCGCAGAGCTCTTACACATTAGCAGATTGAAAGCATCGCCAGCGATGCCCTTCAAAACATGCCCGACCTTGTCCGACTTGCACATGTAATTGTCAGCCTTGCGGCATAGAGCAAACACGTCCTGGATATAAGGGACGTGCGATTCCGTGGAAGCTTGCGCATGAGTCGCTAGGTTTTTCTTAGCGGCATTCTTCCGCCCGAGTGGACGGCCAAACAAGTCCTTCAGCTTCTGCTTACACGTCTCCCAGTCCGTTAGCTCATCTTCCTGATTCTCAAACCACACCCCCGCCGTGCCTTGCAAGTAGAACATCAAGTCCCCCAACATTATGCTTGCATCCCACTTGTTCTGTGCACTCACACGCTCATACATGGCGATGCAAGATTCCACATAGACGTTATCTTTCCACAGAACGTTCCTGGATCTTTAGGATACGCCAGGACAATGGTTGGGGCTGTTGCCGCTCGGGCAGGTCCGGCCTCCTCTGTCATGATATTCATACCGAGATGACGAATGCTGTGGAGCTACGTGGTCTCTTGGCAAAACCCTGCACCTCCACCAAACTACCACGGTGTACAAATAGTTAAGCGAAAATTATTTACACGTAGTTACAAATTGCAGCAACGCTAGACACACAAGATGGCTGCCCGAACGAGCCACGCGCTCTCCTTGGCAAATCGTATTCTTTCTTCATGGACACACCATGCCTCTCGTCTCCGTAATAGTGACTAAATTTCACTTCGTGCCTCCATTCAAAAAGGGCATTAGGGAAATTTCACCAAGGTGAAACTTTACCCATATGCTTAAGCGGTTCAGAAAGCAATTAAAGATCACACTTCGCAGGCCTTCGCACCTAGGAAGTTGTCTATAACTAATAAATTGATTTCAACAAAAGCATCACGTACTGCTCAGTTTGCCTATCTATCTAATTAGGTTTTTCAATGTGCTCATATACACTGATAAATTATAGCTTTCAACGAGCTCATCAAGGTGCTTTTTCGACACATGTAGCGCACAGTGCTTGCAGAGTTACGCAAGCCAATCCAATTACATTTTCCCAAATGTGACTGCATAACGCAGCAACCAGACAAAACAAATTGTACATTTGGGCAAGCCAGGAAGTTTATGTAGGTCGAGAAAATACATCTCAAAAGCTAGTCATCAAAATTGCGACGATTACTATTTCTTGCTGTGCTTTTAATCTACAGCTCAGTAGTTTTACATTTTACGCAAAGACTATATGCAGAGCGTTACATCAGTTAAGAAATACATTTCCCGGGCCACGCTCTGGCTCGTTTTGAAAGCGCTTGTAAAGCGCCATGTTTGATCCATAAAAATGAATAAAATACTCGCTGAACAGCATTACAATATTATGCTTTTGGTAGTAAAAGCCTTGACGACATTGCTGACTGATTCACATCATTCGTGAAAAACTGGCATAAACCAAGTGATGTCATCGTGCATTATGCAATGTATGCCAGGGCTAAGATTTGTGCGAATGACTGCGATCGACCAAACACCATTGGCGAAGCAGCACTACTCTTCTAATAAAGACGGTCCGCATCCCAATTGTTCTGATATAATATGTGACGGGGGAGGAAGCAAGACGGGAAATGTATTTACAATATGTATACGATTGACAAGGATTGACACAACCGCCCAGTTACTGAAGCGTCGTCCTCTTCTGCCCCAAGCTTGTGCTCCTCTTCCTCCTCTTCCTAGAGCAGTGTAACCTATTTCCGCCCGGCGTAGAAGCGCTGTCCCTGTGCTTCCTAGATGGAAAAAGACTGATAGCGTTTCAGGCGGTTGACATATGAACGACGTCATGGGAAGTCTGGAGGGAGTGAGTAGTAGGTGTGACCGGAGAGATCTCGTAGGTTACCTCGGTCACCTGGCAGAGGGCCCGGTAAAGACCGCAGTAGCGAGACAATAGTTTTTCAGAGAGGCCGACGCGGCAGGTCGGAAACCATAGAAGGTTAAGATCCCCGGGAGCATAGTCAGCGTCACGATGTCGACTGTCATAAATGCTTTTCTGCTTGTTCTGAGAAGCAGAAAGGCGACGGTGAGCAACTTTGCGTGCTCTTTCGGCTCGGGCAATGGCGTCGCAGGCATACTCAGACACAGGCTCTTGAGGGCTGGGCGGTATTGTGTCAAAAGGCAATACGGGATCGCGGCCGTACAACAAATAAAATGGCGAGTAACCGGCAGTGTAGTGGCGCGAGGAATTGTACGCGAACGTGACAAAAGGGAGAGCAGCATCCCAGTCACGATGGTCATCAGACACATACATGGAGAGCATGTGCGTTCCGTTGTTTGATGAAGCCGCTGAGTAAGACCGTTTGTCTGCAGATTGTATGAATAAGTTAGCGAAATGCGAAAACACCCGTGTACTTAGATTTAGGTACACGTTAAATAAGCCCAGGTGGTCCGAATTTTGCGGAGTCCCCCACTACGACGAGCCTCATAATCAGATCGTGGTTTTGACACGTTAAACCCCACATTTTTGTTACGCGCGCTGCTGTGGCGCCATCTCGTAACCATCGTCACCGCAAAGCCCCTCGTGCACGGCACTACGCTTTTCTTCTCACGCTTTCGCCATACCCTCCTTTGCTCTCCAACTCATGGTTCCGCGGCACCCTACTCCTCGCGCACTTTTCTCTCTCGCCGATTTTTCATCCCCCATGGAGCTCCGCGTTTGCTGTCATTTTTCGCTGTGCTCGGTTGCGAGGTAGGACGCTGACGCTCGCCGCAGGAACAGGCGCTAAGAGATGCGCTGTGAACGTTCTCGGCAGTCCACACCAATTACGTCAGCATTGGCAGTCCGCACCAATTGTGCCGTCAGCATTGCGGCGAGAGGTTCTCCACGCCATTCATGATCATCTAAAGGCAGGGCATCTCGGACTTTCCCGTACTTACGTGAGGATTCAGTAAAAGTATTACCGGCCACACTTGAACGCCAACATCGCCCATTATGTGAAGACATACCCAGACTAGCTGCGACGCGTCACCACCCGCAAAGACAGCGGGTTGCTCATGCCGATGCTTTCTTGCCGTCCGTTTCAGCAGTTCGGAATGGACTTGTTGAGGCCCTTTACGACGTCGACAACTGGGAACAAGTAGATCGTCGTGGCCACCGACTACATTACCCACTACGTGGAAACGAAAGCCCTGCCCAAAGGTAGTGTGGCGAAAGTAGTGAAATTCTTCGTGGAGAACATCCTGCTGCAAAATGGGGCGCCAGAAGTCCCCATTACCGACAGAAGAACGTTTTTTACAGCTGAGCTTACTCAAGCCATTCTGAAGTATCCAGGCAAGTGACCGGAGGACCGCCGAATACCACCCGCAGATGAATGGTCTAATGGAACGCCTGAACATGACGCTCGGCGACATGCTAACGAAGAGCGCCGACGTAGAGCACAAGACGTGGGATGCCGTCCTTCTGTACGCAAACTTCGCTTACCATATGGCCGTGCAAAAAATAACGCACATCAGGCTGTTCAAGCTGGTTTACGGAAGGAACCCGACGACGACTCTCGATGCCATGCTGCCGCACGTCACCGACGAAGAGAATTTCAATGTCACCGTCTATCTGTAGCGCGCCGAAGAAGCGCAACAAATCACCCGCCTTGGCAACATAAACCTGAAAAGGAAGGACAGCTGACACTACAATCTTGTACAAAGCTACATGGAATACCAGCCGAGAGACCGTGCTTGGCTTCGGACCCCGATTCGCTTACGAGGACTTAGAAACTTTTGCGATGCTATTCCTATCTGTACAAGATCTTCCGACGTATTGGTGCACTGGAATATGAGGTCGTGGCCGACGGCATCACGCAATCAGAATGGCACCGCTCACGAACTGAAGTAGTCCATCTTGCGCACCTTAAGCATTTCTACAAGTGATAACGAACTCTGGGACATGGTTCATTGTATGGTATTAAGGCGGAAGCCTTATATTTCTCGTTAGTCAGTCGACCTTGAGCGAATACGCATCGATGACTCGAAAGGTGCAAAAAGGCTACGAGCCCCCGACCTTTGGTGGGAGTCGAGCCCTCAGCCTTTCCCACCACCTTTGGTGGAAATTAAGGCGTAGTTAATTAAGGCACAGTTAATTGAGGCACTCGAACCCACAACCTTTAGAACTAAGAGGCACAACTAAGCGAAGTAGACTAAGCGAATTAAGAGGAAAGACTAAGTGAATTAAGGGGGATGTGTACACCATTTGTCCGTCTTTAATGCATCGGTACTGGGGCTTTCTCCTTCAGACGTCTTTTTATTTTATTTATTTTTTTATTTAAGAATACTGTCAGCCCA
>NC_051157.2:123193948-123203948 GCF_013339745.2 Dermacentor silvarum
TGCCGATCTTTCCCGATCCTTTTGAAGTTTCCGTTGCGTGACGAACCTAGCACTTTACTCTAGATTTGCACTGGATAGATTGAGCCCTCTTTCTTGAAGGTACCGAGATGTGGTGTCAATGGCCGACTGTAGTGTGTGTTGTATTTTTGACGGTGAACCTTTGCAGCCCCAGAGGGTGATGTCGTCCGCATATATTGTAAAATGAAGGTATGGCACTGCTCTGAGATGGCGCGTCAGACCGTTGAGAGCGACGGAGAAGAGGGTTGGTGACAGAATTGACCCTTGCGGCACCCCTTGTTGGAGGTGCCGTGCGTCTGCTTCTACATCATTTACCTTCAGGGAAATCGTGCGGTTAGTAAGAAAGTTTCGGACACAGTTATATAGCTTCGGTCCCGGTCGGATCTCTCTAAGGCCTTCGAGAACCGCTTCATGGGTGACGTGGTCAAAAGCACCCTTGATGTCTAGGCCAACTATGGCGCGCAGTTCAGAAGTACTGTATTCAGTGTACACATCCTGTAAAGCAAGCATCGCATCTTGCGTTGACATATGTTTCCGGAATCCGATTACACGTGGGTCGACCGGATATGTCATGTCCTGTTTCCAGAGTAGTCGCGATAGTGCCATGCGCTCCATAAGTTTTCCTGGACACGACGTCAGTGAAATGGGGCGGAGATTCGCAATTTCGTGTGGGGTCTTATTGGCTTTGGGAATGGGAATGATCGTGGCCATTTTCCATGCTGAGGGTATGTTGCCTGTGTCCCAAACTTGGTTGATGGTGTCGAGGAGGTATTGCAGTTGAGTGTCGGGTAAATTTCGTAACATCTTGTTAGTTATGCCATCCTGTCCCGGTGCTTTCTGCCGTTTACAGGCATTGATGGCAATTCTTTTTTTTTAATTATGGGGTTTTACGTGCCAAAACCAGTTCTGATTATGAGGCACGCCGTAGTGGGGGACTCCGGAAATTTCGACCACCTGGGGTTCTTTAACGTGCGATGGCAATTCTCAGCTCACCCATTGTGAAGGGGCGGTCGAGATCGGAAGGAGTGTGGTCTGCAAACACAGGTAGAGGTTGTGTGCTACGGGTGATGGTAGCTGTTGGGAAGAAGTGTTCTGCGATTTGTTCTGCCAAGGTTTTCGAGTCAATTGCTTTCTTTAGTTGTAAAACCTCTCAGTGGTTCTTTCGTTTGGGTTGTCCAAGCAGCGTGCGAAAGAGAGACCACGCTCTGCTCGTGTGTAGGTTGTTACCTGCATGCTCGCAGATATCCAGCCAGTTCTCGGTAGCCAACTTGTCCGCGTACTCTTGAGCTTCTTGCGTGATCTCCTCTATGCGGGCTCTGAGACGTTTGTTTAGTTTGTTGCGTTTCCATCTCCGGATTAGGGCATGCCTTTTGTCCCAGAGCGTTACGAGGTGTCGATCAATTTGTGGGTTGTCCTCGTTGCGTTGGACTGTTTTGGTGGTTTGTCTATGTGCAGTGCGGAGAGAGTGATTCCACGCATCTAGCGTAGACGTTTGGAATTTTGTAGTCACCTTGCTAAAGGCATCCTAGTCTGTGAGTTCCGTGGCCATAGAGTAGTAACCACCCTTGGGACCGCTTTGTCGATTAAGTAAGGGAACGGTAATTTCGAGGATGCAGTGCTCACTGCCGAATGTTTCGCCCAGATTACGCCAGTCAGGTGTCTTTCTTGTCCTGCCCCATGCCAAATCGGGATTCGTGTCGCGTTGTACAGAATTTCCTGTTCTGGTTGGTGTACTGACGTCATTGAGAAGAGAGAGGTGGTGTGTGTGGGCCAAGTCGAGAAAGATCCTTCGGGCCGCCGAGGAGTCTGGGGAACCCCAGTGGGCATGACGGCTATTGAAGTCTCCTGTCCACAGAAAGTCTGACTTTTCAAGCTGCCTAAGGAGGTGGTGCCAAGGGGTTCGTTGAAATTTCGTATTAGGTAACCGATATGTGTTGATTACGTTCATGTCGTACTCTCCAAAAAATCGGCATTTTAAGAAAACGCTTTCTTCATTATCATTATTAAGGTGGTCGAGGTGCTCCTGCACAGGCGTGTGTCGGTCCGATACCAGCGTTGTTGCCATGATTCGGTATGTGACCTGTTCAGTCCCATACCTACGTTTTACTGGGATGCTAGGAGCACTGTAGGTTGTATAGCCTGGTAAGGAGATGGACGCTAATGGTTCCTGGAGAACTATTACATCGGGCTTAGGCGAGGATTGCGAGATGAAATGTAAGAGGGAGTTATGTTTACGGCGAATTCCCCGACAGTTCCACTGCCAGACAATTATCCCCGCAGTGTGCTGTGACGGAATGCACTGAGAGTTATTCGACGTTGCCATTATTGTTATTGACGTGCTGGTATGGGTGTGCCTCCTCACGTGCTGTACCGCGCCTGCGCGTAGATGCTGCGGTTCGGAGGAGTTCAACCGATTGTACGAGCGCTCCAAGTTGTTTAAGTATCTCTGCTTTCTGTGTTTGCATTTCGACTTGTTGCTTCTGCAGAAGATTAAGTTGTCTTTCTATGGTTTCTAATCTCGCATCCGTCTCGGCTTTATATGCGAGAAAGTATCCCGGAGGTGCTAATTCCTGTAGGCCAGCGCAGGAGGGAGTCGATGCGGTTGAAAGTATAGTGGTGTTATGTAGTTTGCTAACACTGCGACCCAGAGGAGTTAAGGACGGACTCACCTTGGCTGGGGAGGAGTGCCTGGGTTGCTTCTGCGGGGGGCTCTTCGGAATGCGCGGGCGGCTTCTGGGAGAGCAGGGCCCGCACAAAACTTGGGGGTTTTCGGCTTGGGTGGTGGCGGGGGTGGCGTCAATCTTTTCGTTGAGTCGCCTGGCAGACTGCCAGATCTGGGTCTGGGCTCCGGTTTTGGGTGCGGTGTCGTATCTCGTAGAGCTTCAAAGCGGTTGTGGAGTGGTAGCGAGGGGTAGTTTTGGTCGTTTTTCGTAGGTGGATTGGTTACTATACTCTGGCTTGTTTGGCGGTTTTGAGGCTGACCGGAGTTCTTTTTTGTGGTCTTGAGTCGTCTCTTTTCGGCAGCGAGGCGGGTGAGCTTGTCAGCCTGCTGTTTCTTGGGGCACCGTGGGTCGCGAGCACCGTGCGGCCCCTCGCAGTTGAAACACCTAACTTCACATTCGTGCGCTGTTCGGTTGGGTCATTGGGCGGGAGGGAACTGTTCTCCACATGTCTCACAACGAGTGAATTCATGAGCCGTGGGACACACATCGGCGCGGTGGCCAATGGTGAAACAAATGGTACACTGCACAGCGCGAGGGCGAAAAGGTTGTGTCTTTGTGAGCCACAGGCCCACTTGACTTCCTTGGGCACCGTGTCACCCTTAACAGTGAGGAGTATAGTCTCTGACTGGCCTAGTCGCCGTGCTTCCAGAATTTGCTGGTCTTCGATGCTGATTATGGACAGGAGCTGATCGTCCGGGATATCCTTAGGGAGGCCATGGACTACGCAGCGTGCGTGCTGTGCTTCGGCTGCGACGTAGGCGGTCACATCGTGTCGTTCTCCGTCGAGTGTCATTGAGCGCAAGCCAGCGAGTTTCTGAGTTGCCGATTCCCGCCCGCTCGTTGCCGCGACGAGGTTCTGCAGCTGTCTGACTTGTATATTGACGTCGCGCACCTCAGACGCCGTGAGACCGGCATCGACGCCGATGGCGTTCGTGACTTGATACGTCGGATACGTTGCAAGGTTGAGTTTTGTGCCCAGGCTCATGATGATGGTTTGAGGGCTAACGTGGCGTCGCACGACATGCACAGGAGTGAGGTTCTTTTCTTCAAACTGGTCTTGTAACAGCTCCATAGCCGCTTCTTCGTCCATGACGCCGGAACGTCCAGTCGCGTTTGGCCCAGCCGCCGGCGAGGCTCCAGCAGTTAGGGATAGCGAGGCCGCCGTGTCGCAGATCCAAGAAAAAGCTTCCGAAACGGGAGTACACTGCTCCGGCTTACCCTACATGATGTCCATGGGGTGCCGGAACACTGGTCGCATTCGTCAGAAGAGTTGAGCGTCGTATATCCGATAGGTCGGGTATTTTGGGCGAAAATCGCGGAGCCGTGGCGAGGTGCATCTTGTCGCCTCGGCTGGCGTCGGCGTCTCTACAGCTCATAAAACTACTATCCTTAGCTCTCTACTAAGTTGCTATCGCAATTGATGCTTCGCCTTTCGCGTGAAACTGCGACAATTCCCGTTACCCATTCATTCGTAAATTGAAACCGCAGGTAACTTCTCCAATGCTCATCTTGGTTCATATATCTGTTCTGTTCACGTGGTTGTGTCTACAAAAGTGTCAAATGATCCATTGAGCGAAATGCAGCTCCATAACGTGAAACCTGGGGAGGTGCGAAGCATGCAGGGATGCACCGCTAATGGGGTCAAGCTGCCTTAAGCAATGGCTCATAACCCCGTAAACGTGGCCTCCCCATTACGACGACAGAAGAGAAGTGAAATTCTACGCTGGAATGATGAGCGGCAACGGAGCCAGCTATGGAAGACGACGGCGACAACGAACGCAGGAGCCGTGGCACGAGCGCATCGCGAGCGCGAGCACGAGCCGCTTGCTTACCGTGACTACGACTACGACGACGATTACGACAGGAGACGTCGACAGCCCGGGCGCATAAGGTGCTTCGCACCTAAAAAATCAAGCGCCTCGGTTCCCGTTCTCGATCACACGCACCCACGCACACACAGAGACAGAGATAGAGAGATGAAAATGGCGAAATACAATCCATACTTGGTCTGAGTAGCCTTTAGAGACATAGCAATGCGTTGGTTTTAATCATTGATTGCACAAAACAGCAGGTTTTTATGCGCCTTGACCGGAAGTTTGAGTGTCTTGTGGGTAATGAAATGGAACCACCGAATGAAGTAGTGAACTCACAGTGCTCTTTATTTTGTGTTTTTTTTTTTTGCCGCGCAAACACTACAGCTAATTGCGATTCTATGCAAGAAAAGAGTTTTGTTGAGTTTGGCAAGGAGCAATACACTCCATGCACAGGTTTATTTTGTTCTTCCTTATTGTTAGAACAAAACTGCGTTTCTACCGTATTTTCAATTACTAAAGTGCTGAAAATACATTGAGCTAAGCAGTGATAAAGATATCTTCGTTTCAGCATGTTGCACAGACAGCAGGATGAAGACAGAAGCCGCCGTTGGACTACTTTTACTGCTCGTAAGGGATTCTTTTGTAGAGTGTGGAGTAGCAAGAGTAATATAGGAATGTTAGTATTAAGTGCCATGTAGGCAGGCATGTGTTTTATGATAAATATAGGCTGGCACTATATTAGGACAATATTAGGAAAAACTTCACACATCTAAATCTGTCAACATAGTAATCTAAGTTCAGCCTCTGGCTGAAAATTAACCTACATATCCCGCAAGAAGCAAAGCCAGCGTTGCAAATTGCAAATTGCGAAAATTGCAAAAGCCATGCTGTCAAAGAGAGAGAGAACTAGAAAGTATAATGGATATGAAAGGTATACGCGCAACTATAAGCTGGGCTCTCCACTTCCTATTCGCAAAGATGTTTTTCTTTCAGACCATGAAGCGTGCTGGGTCATGCATTGCGTTAGTCAACTTTAAAAGTCAGTTGCATGTGAAATCAGGCTGTGTTTTCATTTCTTTGAGAAGTGCAGTAACATGCAATAAGGATATGGCAGAAAACCCGTGCGCGGAGCGCGCAAATTCACATGCACTGATTACGAACTCTTACAGCATTGTTCAGAACGATCGCTTTCAGAGAACTTGCTATTTATGCCAGTCATCGGACAGGCATAATTTCATCGTAGTAAATGGGCACTTTGTCTTCTTTTTTGAAACCAGTGTACCACCCTGAACATGGTGTTTGGTGGCAACTGGTTTTGTGTGTTTAAAATAGATACAGGGGCGCGGGTTTGAGAAAAGCACGAGACAGAAGTGGACGACGCAGGGGCAGCTCTTCAGAGCTTAGGCCATGTGTCATCGTTTAATATATTTTTGGTGCCGTGAAACCTCGGAATCGCTTTTTCTAGAATGCGATGACTACGACGGAGCGTCTTCGGAAATTTCGTGTTACTGCGAGGGCAAGCGCCTTCCTGAATATTACGCTACTGAGAGAAGTGCAGAAAAATTCCGATTCTGAGGCTCGTGAACTCAAAAGGCCCGTTAACATTTTGAAATGAAAGAAAGTTGAGCTCCGCCAGCTGAACAAGGATATGCTTGGCATTACGGAAGACGACGCTGTAGAAAACGAGCTTGAGGGTGCTGTCAACTACAAGGATAGGATCCTCTATGGTATGCCCAGTTCTTCCTGGAGCAACGCGAACCGTCTGCAAAGAAGAGCGCCTCATCTACGATTGTGCAGTCCAATTACCAGGAATTGGGATCATTACTGATGACACATACGCTGTACCCTTCAAACAAAGACTGCCTTACCATAGCCTCCTATATTTTTTGAAAAAATATAGGAGGCTATGGCCTTACTTAAAGAGATTAGCAGCCCCAAAGAATACGACGCGCACTATGGTGATCTCCCTAGTAAACTCATTTTCACTACGAATCTTGTGTTTGGTAATTGCAAGAAATATCTTTTTTTTCTCGCATAATTGGACCGCCGACGCACTCGCCTGCGTTTTCCGTGCGTACCTTCGCCACGCCAGCCACCTGTGTTCCAACTGCGCCTCGTTAAGCCCAAACACAAACGGCCCAAGCATCTCAACGTGCTTCCTTGCCCACGAGAAATTCATAAGGGTGCATGTTCTATAGCGCTTGTCGATGCATGCATTCGTGCCGTAATAGTTTGAATATAGGTCCGATGTACTATGCGTCCTGTGTTCAAATCCTGCCGTCGTACAATCTCAATGGTACTTATGCAATTATTTTGAAAACAGTACTTTGTTAATATCATTTGTTTACAAAGTCTACGAAGTCATTTGAAGCCAGCAGGAGAAAGTTGTGGTAAATCCCCGTACTAACCATAATTACCAAGCTGGCTGAACCACCCCACTTGCATCTCCCATAGCCACTAGCGATAGTTTCCATCTCGTAATTATTATATGAAACTCTATGGTTCGGGCTTTGGGCGGAAGTTTGTCGGCACGTGGCGGCTTTCAGACAAAATATCGCATGGGAGGTTCTTTCACCCAGAAGTAGGGGGCGGTAAGCATACATAAGTGTATGTATTCATAGAAATTGAACTATTCAAGCCTAGATGGCGCTACAGGCTTTTGGGACATGAGATGGAAGGACTAACGGAACGTGGCAGAAAATGCCCCTGGGCAACTAGCCAAAGAATTGTACACATTAGTAGAAGAAAGCATCTATTTACATACTTAACGGCAGCTCCTAAACGAGCTATGGAAGGGAGAAAACTGGTCGACGACAACTACGACATCACTGTCAGAATATTGGCAGTGTGCTTCGGTCGACAAGATCGTTTGGTAAATGAACACACCGACCAGCTCCCAGCGTTGTCACCCGTAAAGACCTCAGAGGACGTGGAGCAGCTTCACCTGCTGCATAACACTGCGATTCCACGTAAGTGCGTTTGAAGGCCTGGAGGCACCACCTAACCGGTATACTGTGGTGCTCAAATGTGCACTGATTAGGTGCCTGCCGTTGAAGTTGGTACTTTTGCAACGGCAAAAGAACAGAATTGAAAAAAAAATTATTGATCCCGCTTTCATAAGAATCGGTAGAACACGAAAGTGAAACGTGTCTTCCCAGAAGCTGTTGCATGTTTGCTTCGTGAACTCACGTTCCACTGCAGCGAAAGGCACACGGTTTGCGGGCCGGCGACCATGTTGTAGATTTCTTTAGCGCGCGGCTTCCTCTTGGCGAGCGGCGTCCAGCTGCCGAGTTGTTCCGGCGACGGTACGATCATTTTGGTCCGACTCCGTGGTGTCTTCTTGAGCAGCCAGTTGAATTGCGACGCGCTCAGCTTCAGAAATGCGATTGGCAGAGTTCGCAGCCTCCGCCGCAAACGGGCGAAGGCGTTCTGCTTCACGCTGGCGTGTGACTCGGCGGACCAAAGCGAGGTTCGCCTTTCGGCACCGTTGTCTTTCTGCGCCACCTAGAACAGCAGTTTTCTTAGTTGGTGCCATCGCAAGCGAAGCAGTAGGCGCCGTGTAAGCACTTCTGATGCATGTTGAAGCTGCACTCCGTAGGCAACGAGGCGCTACAGGTTAATCTGACGCGAAAGACAAACCACATGCGGAAAGTGTCAACACCAGGGTATACTGCGTTGGAGCCTCCGCTGCGCTTTGTAGGGTGCCTCGATGCCCAGCGCCGCCGTCCAGGGTGGAGACAACCCCGCTGGCGCCGCCATATTGAGTCACACGAGCTGAGACTCAGCTAAGCTTGCGTTAATAAATAGTGTTACTCGCGGCGCACTTCCAAGTGCTTTGCCTTGATGAGGATTTTTTTATCGGTATCGCATCTGCACATCTTTATAACCAATAGCCGTTAACTCGTCGAAGGTCGAAGACGTAAATGTATGGCGCTGGGAACATGCCCCAAGTTGCCTAATTCAATTTACATTTAACATGCCGTGTGTATGTTTGAAATACGCACTATTTTTTTTTTTGCGCTTCGATGCTTGGTATATAAGGTTTGCGACCCCCTGTGTGTGGAAGTTTTTCTTTTTCGCTGTTGTATTTTGGTTTACTCGTCACGCCTCCTTTACCGTAGCCAGCCACTCGCGTACGGCGGTTAGTTTCCCTTTCGTTGCGCGTTCTCTTCGCGTTCGTTGCAATTATTTGACGATATCTACGCGTAATTTCGCTTTTATATTTTGCCCACAAAACTGTGTGCTGACAGGATTAAGCTGGTGTAAAAATAACTGCGATGTGAAAATAAGGTTTAGCTAGTGCTGTAGAGAAACATGTAACGTAACTTGTCTGTGTCAATCTTGCGTAGTACACACAAGAAACAAAACGATGCACAAAATACATTTACTTATAATGTCTCGTACAATCAATCATGAAAGAGATATGTACATGAAAAATTATATGTACTGTGTGGCGCCTGAAGGTTATGTTGAAAGACAAGATAAAAAAAAAATCGCAAGGTAGGCTCGACACACAATTCGGGATAGTGAGAGTTTTTTTTTAAATTTATTCATTACATGGGGGGGTTCAAGTGAGTACATCAACCTTATTGCACACAATATAAATCGAAAACAAGAATGCAAACGAGAAAACGCAACCACGGGTAATATTAATCAAGATATCCAGCCAGAATACATCAGCTACCATCGAATACGTCGCATCAGCCAAACACATCGATGGCGAGTACAGAACATTTTATAAATAACCATTAGAACACTGATAATTACATTGAAAAAATAAACAACACTGCATGCATATCGCGTACAAAAACCGTAAATAAAACTAAGACAGTCAAATACAGATTAGCAATGTTTTTCACTTCGAAAATATAGTCAATGATGATGTAGAGCTGTTGACTTTAACAGACGGCGCCCAACCTGTCGATTTCCCTCGTACTGGTCCTCTTCAATGTGTTTCTAAGTACAAGTAAAACAACTAAAGTGATTATTGATATGAAAAGTTGCCTTGTAAATACAGAGAACCCATTACAGTGCTTAAAAATAAATTTTCGCAGAAGTAATGCTGTATTACCTCGCTTCACACGTTTCGAAGAAATGCACAGGCTACAACAGACACCATGCCAGAAAGCGCCGAAACGTTTTGGTCCCATGATGCCCCTTTACACCTGGGCATACCGTGCACAGGCATTTAAAGACCGTCACAGTACCCACTACGATCGGGAATGAGCACGAATGACCATCGGCTTACGAGCACCACGCTACAAATATATTCGTCTAAAAAATCAGCTATATAACGTAGCAACCTGAGATCCGCAAGATATCTGCTGAGAATAGAGAAAATCACGATGCTTCGCTTGCCACGTACACAACAGCCGCTCTCCCCAGAAGAAGCACTGCGTTCTTTAGTCCCAAATAACCAGTAGCGAAAAAAGAAACTGAGGGAAA
>NC_051157.2:123208948-123230556 GCF_013339745.2 Dermacentor silvarum
TTCACAACAGCAGTCTGAGCTCTCCAGGATGGACAGTAACTGCCATCAGCGTCACCGGTCCTTCGCTTGGCCCCATTCATGGTTGCAGGTGGTCTGCTTTATGTCGGTTGACGGCTGGACCTGCTCAACTCCTGTGCTGACATTCAGCATCCTATTCTCTTGCCTGCCATCCAGAAGTTCACCGCGCTTGTCGTGCAAGCAGCTCATCTTCGCAAACTTCATGGCGGCGTGGAGCTCACGCTGTCTGATCTTCGCGAAAGATTCGGGATATTGAAGGAATGGAAGACAGTAAAGACTGTGTTATCCAAATGTTTGTCCTGCATAAGACCGTGGCTGATTACATAATCTGCCGCAATGGCACCTTTACCGCCATAGCGGATAACAGAGGCACATGTGTTTTCAGTTGTCGAAATCGGCTACTGCGGGTCGCTTTATGTCTGTGCAGCCGGTGACTCAGCCAAGGCCCCCATCCTGATATTTTCATGCTCCATAGCATGTGCTATCTACTTCAAGCTAACGTCAGATATGGCAGCGGCGATCACACTTCTTGCCATTTGTCAGCTTGTCGCGCGGCGACGTGTTGCAACAATGGTGTACTCGACAACGGCCAGACGTTCCATTGTTATGCGCGGAGCTTCAAGCCACTGGACCCTGTGCTACAAGAGTATGTCACCAAAATGCGTATACATTGGAAGTTTAAAAAGAACGAACTCCCTGAGGGATGGGGGGGGGGGGGGGGGCTAGATGGTGGGAGCGCCTTTTTGGCCGACCAAGAATGCTTTGAAATTGTCTCGAGGGCGTAATAGCATCGACACAGAGGAACTAATCATGCTTTAATTCGAAGTTGAGGCTGTAATTAACAGCAGACCCTTGCGGTACCTTGAGGATGACCCCAACAAGCTGCAGACTTTACAGCCGGTGCACATTCTGTTTGGAACACGAATGATCGTCCGGCCGAGAAGCGATGCAACAGCAGAGGCATCGCCTTACACTGAGCTACAACGGTGTGCTCAGTACAGGAGGCGTTTCACCATAGAACTTTGGCTAAGATGGCAACGGGCATACATGTTGCTGCTCTGATCACCACACCACCGCTCAAACCAATCGTTTCCGCAGATTCACGTCGACGACTTTGTGATATTAAACGATGAGAACACTTTACCAACGTTGTGGAAACCTGGGCGAGTGACTGCGCTGCATTTTGGGCGAGATGAAGCGGTCACAGCCTGCTCCGTGTGTACCGACCGCCTGGTCAACCACCCGGTACAGACCTTGTGCACATTGGGAGCTAACAGATGATTTCAACTACTTTCTTCCCCTCCAGCGGGAGAATGTTCAAAATAAAGGAACGGGGTGTGGGTTTGGATGAAGTGCGAGACAGACGTGTACGAAGTACTGGAACGAGCTAGCCCGTGCCTATTAAAGGCGTGTTCGAGAACCGATCCTCCGGGTTCTTGTTTAATATAATGTGTGCCGGCAGCTCTACTATTCGTTACTCTGATAGCTGTGTCCCATTAACTTACATATACACGTTGACTTTCCATATAAGAAAACGTTGGAAACAACTTCACGAGATAAACTGTATTGATAGCCATATCACTAACAAATTCGTCTTCTCATTTACGCAGCCTCAGAAGTCAGACGGAACGTTCATGCATAGTCAGAGCTACCTTTTGAGAGCATATACGCGTATTTTGGTTTTGTGACGCCGTTCTACAGAACTAGTGTAGGCGTCTGCGTAAGGATCTAAAGTAACAAAGGACACTTTTTTTGTCTTTCTAGGTTGCTGTAAAAGAAGGTAAGTTACAATTATTGCTACTTATGGATATTCAATAATAAAAACCTATAACCCACTGTTAGCTAAGACGAAGAAAGTTGCAGTTTGGAAGTGCATTTGGGTTCATCGCATATTTTCTTCGCATTAAAGTTTCACTAACACATATTGCCTTTGCGGGAGCCCTACCGCCACAAGAGCCAACGAATCGGCCACACTTGCAATGATTATCTCTAGGTTCAAGCTGTGAGCAGGTACCATTGAGCGCCGTCAACTCTATTCCTGCAATATTCCTGCAACTTGCGCCGCAGCCTCAAGAAGCTCCTCACGCCTGCCACGAAACGTGCCTTTTGGGTTGCCAATGGTACGTTGACTGCAGTAGTCGTTATTTGTGCTGCCCGTGTCAACAATGTCAGTCGTCCTGCTGTAGCCATTTCGGGTCCGTTCACCGCTGTCCAAATGACCCGATACTTATCCTTGAGTTTATTTTGTCTCAATTGTGTATTTCTTGCTTCAGATTGAAATGATAAGTGCCAAGGTCGCCTCAGTTTCACTGATTTCATCTTCTGATTTTCGGGTTCACATCACATTTTCTCCTTTCGGGCATAATAATCGCCAAAATATACGCCATCCAGGTTGAACTCGTGCTAAGTTTATCGTGTACGCTTCCTGCAAGCTTGAAATCATCGAGCAAAGTTCATTCTATGGCAATGATACCTTCGGGAACGATAGGCTTGATACTCTTTCCTCAGAAGACTGAAGACGTCTGTCGAATTTTCACTGCGTAGAGCAATCTGTCAGACATCAATAACCGACCATAAGGCCGAACACCAGTCGTCGCGCACCGCAATAACAACTGCGCATAGCAGCCCGTATGGCAGCCCGTATGGCAGCCCGTACCCTAATCATGTTAGCCCGTATCGCGTCTCCGTGGTGAAGCGCGAAATCATTCAAGCGGAGGTTATAAAATATAAGACCCTTCCCCTACCGGGAACAGGGGGGCAAGCGAAGCTTGTCGTACCCTCAAAATTGGGTGTCGCGTTCCTTGGCCTCGGGGTTCACTGCGCTTCGTTGGCGCAGGGCTTCGGTAAGACGGGATTTTAACGTGGGATCCGCTGCCTGCCGCTGTGGCCTAGCCTGCTCCCGGCTACGGTGATGGCGTTTCTCGTCGAAAGCGGTCTGTTCCGCCGCCGACCAAACAACGTGAACCTTCCCATCCGTTTGCCGAGCGTGTACTGAAAAGGAGACCCGATGCAATACACGCGAGGCCATTTCCTTCCCTTGCCCTTCCCCCGGCGCGTGCCCGCTCCTGATAGGGTAGCTCCCGTCACGTGTTACGGGCGCGTGCCTCCCGTATTTCAACAGCGCGACAGGCTTTTTTTTTTGTGGTCAACCTACAACGGCACCGACACTTGTGTAGCAGTACAAGGTTCGCTTCAAAATGCTTTCCAAGATCATCATTGGGCCGTCGTCCAGTTTTTGGGCTTCACATGCTGCTTTAGTAAAGAAAAAAGATGACCAGGTGCTTTTGCGTAAATTACAATCCCTTAAACAATTGGCAAGCAATTGGCAACTACGGCATCGGTTCTAGGAACGCTAGAGGAGAGATGTTGGTAGAATTCGCGGGAAAGAATAGGCTCCGAATAATGAATACTTTCTTCAGGAAGCTCAGCAACAGGAAGTGGACCTGGAAAAGCCCTAATGGAGAAACAAGGAATGAAATAGATTTCATACTCTCTGACGACCCCGGCATAGTGCAGGAAGTAGAATTGTTAGGTAGGGTAAAGTGCTGTGACCATAGGCTAGTGAGGTTTAGGATATCTCTTAATTTGAAGAGAGAAAGAATAAAATTAGTCAAGAAGAAACAGGCCAATTGCAACCTAGACGCAGTAAGGGTAAAAGCAGACCAATTCAGGCTGGTGCTCGAAAGCAAAAATGCAGCTTTAGAACAGGAAAATGAAGACAACATAGAGGTAATGAGGCTACATAGAGGCTACACCTCTTTGAATCGTAACGAAGCGCTTCCCCTCAAAGTAGATGACCCTGTGCATCGCGAAAAGACTGCGCTTTTCCCTCCCGACGAACTTTTTAAATTGAAGGTGCTGTACTTTTATGCAGACAGACAAAACTCGTGCTGTCATTGACTTTCCAGTTTCTCGCTCGGCGTAAGATGCGCACAGCTTAATACAGTTGTGCTACTATTTCTGCCGCCATCTTAGCGTGGCCCTTGACTGATTTTCGCAAGCCTTTTGATGGGGTCTTCTACAAGACAATCGAGCTAGTCACAAGGCTCACAACATCGCCTATTCTCTTATATTTTGACCCAGCTGCCCTAACCAGAGTGCGCGCGGACGCGAGTGGTCGCTACGACAGAGCAGTCTTGGCTCAACGACAATTAGGCCTTCATAATGTTTTTGCATACACCAGTCGTCTTCTATTCACAGCAGAACCCAGCTACACCATTAGAGAGCAGCAGCGTCTTGCTCTAGTCTGGGGTGTTGCCAAATTTTGCACTTACACTTACGGCCAGTTCTTTCTTGTGGTCACTGATCATCATGCCTGCTCCTGGTTGTCAAGCTTGAAAGACCACGCGGAATGGCTTGCTGGCTGGGTTTTACGCATTCAAGAGTAATCGCACTCAGTGACATGCAAGTCCGGCTACCTGCACCAATACTTTGTTTGCCGCGGTATCGCGTTGATAATACTCACGTCGTGGAGACTGTGCTTGGCGGCTGCATCTTATCCACCTCTGAGCTTCTCCACAATCACAACGAGCAAAGTCATTAAGCCTGATTACCGACGCTCTGGGATCGCCTTGAATCGGACCGTTCTAACGCAAAGCTGCGCGTGGTCGCTATACTGGACATTCCCCAATATCAACGTTTCTGTTTGCCCGACGGCATTTAACTGCTCCTCCTCATACCGAAGCACTTGGGTTTGAATGTTGTGCACAAACCGCAGGTAGGGCCAACCACTGGACATCTAGGAGTCGTCCGCACAATTACGACCGTTTTCCCCGGTGATTCTGTTGGACAAGTCTCGTGGCCGCTCCTTTCAGCGTTACGTTGCCGCTTTCGAGGAATGTCAGTACCGCAAGAGACAAGTGGCCATGCCTGGCGCCCACCTAGAGCCAATTTATATCCGGGACTAGCCATTTCTCGATGTTGGTTTGGATTTAATATTGAATTATATGGACACTCCAAGCGGATTTATGCCGTCGGTGTCGCCGTCGCCTTCGCCGTGAGGTTCCGCATAAATTCCAAAGGCGATAAAATCGTCGCCGCACGCCGTATGCTGTATGTGCCAGTGAAAGGGCGTGAGGGGCGCGGGCTTTCACGGAGAGCGAATGCACGGCGGAAAGCAAACGCGGTCTTTCGTCGTGCAAAACGCCATGGGGGGATGGGAGGGGGAGCGATGCTGTGCAGCGGCACCAACTGCGTATCTTGCGACCGGGCGCAAGGGCAACTGTCGACTGAATATCACACGTGAAAGGAGTAGAGTGGGAAGGCAGCGCGGGAGTGAGGGGGCGCGGCTTCCACTCTGCCAGAAACTGCGTACTTGTACTTTGCGCGGCTCCGGGCTGCTGCGCGCACCGTATCTTGACAGCGATCTGCACAGGGCTCCTACTTTGTATGCGCTGTGCTTTCGCCGCTCAGTTTCCGTTGAAGCGATAGACCGCAGGAACCTTCAGTGGCTGCTGCGGCCGCTCTTGCTCACGCCAGCGTTTTGGCAGTGGTTGTCTGTGGTCATCGCGTGTGACCTATTTATGTTTGCTTCTGCGCGCTGACACCATGCTTGTAGTTCAGTTGGTAAGCGAATGTGTCCAACTTCATGCAGCCGATAAAACTATCCTTACTCTATAAAACTCTCTACTAATTTGCTATCGCAATTGATGCTTCGCCTTTCGGGCGAAGCAGCGACTTTTTGAGTTGGTTTCCGACACCTGCCTCTGTGAACAAATGCGTTGCCGTAGCCATGGATAATGCCACTAGGTATGCCATCACCCGAGCACTCCCCACCAGCTGCGCGTCTGACACTGCACACTTTCTCCACAACGGCGTTATTTTGCACCTCAGCAGTTCGCATGAATTAATCACGGATCGCTGCCTTATCTCTTTGTTTCGGGTTATTCACTAAATCGTCCGCTAATGCTCTATCCAACACAAATTGACCAAATACGACCATCCGCAGACCGAAGGTTCGATTGCACACCTTAATGGTACACTGACCGAGGTGCTCGCAATGTACGTCTCCACTGATCATGGTAACTGGGATCTCGCCTTACCTGATACAACGTTTGCATTTACCATTTCTTGGTACGACACTGCTGTTTATTTTCTTTATTTTTAATATTATTTGGCCGAGAACCTACATTATCACTCGAAACCTTCCTTTCGTCTGCTACGCCACCATGGCGAGTGCGCGCGTGACGATAATGAGCGGGTCAACCACAAACGACAGATTGCCCACACTCTGCTCTCTGTGTCGCAAGCTAAGCGACCGCGTATCTACGACCGGTGACAACGCAAAGTTTACATTTCGAAGTTCACTCCCCGTAAATAAATGCATGATCATGATAGCTTTTGACAAAAAACCATAAAGCTTGCATACCAACAGGCATGCAAAGCAGCGCAAAGGCGCGTTCGGTAATTGAAAATGGGAAGCCACTCTTCCCATGTAGCCAGGTACAACGGCTGCTACGAATGAATGTTGTCACTTCTTCAGTGCGCAATATGCGCGGTGGTAAACGAATTCTCTAGGGCCATGCTTGAACACATGATTGGCGCCTCCAAACATAGCAACACTCGATGCAGGTAAGCCCGCTCGCGGCAGCACAGCGAGCTTTTGTAAGAGCTATGAAGTGCGTGTCGAAAGGCGCCGGGTTGGTTTTTTTTTCTTCTCCTCTATAGGAAGTCTGAGCATTATTAGATACATCTTTCAGTGCGAGGGGAGAAATACCAATATCTCTCTTAGGAGTGCGAATGCGCAAAGTAGGTCGATTAAGTTGGGTTTTTTTTTTGCATGGCGAGGTTTATGCTTTCGTAACAAAAGTGAACACGGCTTCCCCATTCTTCTAAGCAGGACGTACATAGAAACCAAGCTAATTATGCTGGAAATGGTTACAAATGGTAGCCACACACGAAGGGCGTCTTCAGCTACTTCGCCGGTAAATACACAGGCTTGCTGGTAACACAACGGTTGCAAACCCCCGAAGGTTCGCAGAAAAAAATAAATACTAATAATAAGATAGTAACCCGCAGGGAGATAGAAGTGACGCCCTAAAATAAAATGTCGAAGTAGTGAACAACCCCCGCCAGCCGAGCTGACATCTTTAGGAATACACCACGCACGTCAGTAGCGACATTTTCAATGAGCGAGGTCAGCGGTTAAATCTGGTCACCCGACCCCTAGTGACGCAGCTGTCATTTGCTTATGGCCTTCAGAAGCTCCGCAAAGGGCAGTGCATCGCTTGAGCGTCGCCGCTGATACGGCTCTTCCGCTGACATGAATGATTTAGTGCCGTAGAGGAATTGTAGCCGATGAACCATAAAGGACAGTGAATCTTCTTTCTGGGGTTTTACGTGCCAAAACCAGTTCTAATTATGAGGCACAAACGACAGTGAATGGTCGGGCAGCATGTTACAAATAACTCCTTTATTCACTGCTGAAGGACAGTGAATAAAGGAGTTATTTGGAACATGCTGCCCCGAATCTGTAGCAAGGTAATACACATATTTACGAGTACTTCAAAATAATTATTTTATACTTTGACATGACCAACCTCATATGCCGCATATATTTAAAGTTAATATCTCATCGGGGCTCGTAGCTTTATTAAAGTGATATCCTTCAAACTAGATTTATTCAAGATTAATCTGACACGTGTCCATCGAAGTAATATTTACTGGCGTAAAAATTAGATAAGAACAGCTTTAAAGGGGCCCTGAGCTACTTTTTATCGAAGTGGAGAAAGACAACTGCAGTGAAAATAGGCTATTTCAGAATCACTTTGCCACAAAAAGTACTTCAATGAGTTCAGCAGAAGCGGAGTTATCGGCAATGAAACACGGCCTTCGTTGTGCTCCCATTCCTCCTCCAATGCCTTGCACTGCGAAGGCTAAGGCGGAGACGTCATCATGACCTCCGAGACGTCACCATGGCATGCAGTTGAAATTTCCGATTGGGTGCCTACGCCGTGCTATAGGTAAGCCAAACGCGGTTGTCGGCAGAGAGACGCAGTGCGCTTAGCCAGTGGACTCGTGGTGGCACCCCGCGGCGGCCGCAGTGCAGCCGGCCACAGCGACGAATAGCAGCCGCGTATTGGGGTATGCTTTATTACGAAATAAAGCACACAGAAAAGAACGAGGATCATGCGGTCTTTTGAAACGAGAGCGTTTGAGAGAAAGGTGACTTCGTGTTTCGCTTGCGAGCTCAACGGACCGCGTACGACAGCAGAACTTGGCTGAGATGTTCACAACAGCGATTATGGGGAGCAATGTGACCAATTCAGTGGCAGGCAAAGCAGATTGGTTGATCATATGAAGTTCGCCACTCGCCCAAGTTTCGATAGCCTGGACATTGCGTCAATGTCGCGCCGCAAAATTCGTGTCACGTCTTCCGAAGTCGATGGTCGCTGCATTCTGCTGTACTCGCATGATGACGTCGCACCTTTGTTCAGCAACCGGGCGAACGATGTTGGCAACGTTACAATGCGGCGGCTCTTTGCCTGCTCAAAGCGTTGGCACTCCTTGATAATATCACCGACTATTGCATAGCTCTTACACATTAGCAGATTGAAAGCATCGCCAGCGATACCCTTCAAAACATGCCCGACCTTGTCCGACTTGCACATGTAATTGTCAGCCTTGTGGGATAGAGCAAACACGTCCTGGATATAAGCGACGTACGATTCCGTGGAAGTTTGCGCATGAGTCGCTAGGTTTTTCTTAGCGGCGTTCTTCCGCCCGAATGTACGGCCAAACAAGTCCTTCAGCTTCTGCTTACACGTCTCCCAGTCAGTTAGCTCATCTTCCTGATTCTCAAACCACACCCCCGCCGTGCCTTGCAAGTAGAACATCAAATCTCCCAACATCTTGTTGGGGCATCCAGCTTGTTGCGTGCACTCACATGCTCATACAAGGCGATGCAAGATTCCACGTCGACGTTATCTTTCCACAGAACGTTCCTGGATCTTTAGGATACGCCAGGACAATGGTTGGGGTTGTTGCCGCTCGGGCAGGTCTGGCCTCCTCCGTCATGTTCTTCATACCGAGACGACGAATGCTGCAAAGCTCCGTGGTCTCTTGGCAATACCCTGCACCTCCAGCAAACTATCACGGGGTAGAAATAGTTAAGCGAAGATTATTTACACGCATTTACAAATTGTAGCAGCGCTAGACACACAAAATGGCTGTCCGAACCAGCCACGCGCTCTCCTTGGCAAATCGTATTCTTTCTTCATGGACACACCATGCCACTCGTCTCCGTACAGTGACTAAATTTCACTTCGTGCCTCCATTCAAAAAGTGCATTAAGGAAATTACACCAAGGTGCAACTTTACCCATATGCTTAAGCGGTTCAGAAAACAATTAAAAATCACACTTCGCAGGCCTTCACACCTAGGAAGTTGTCTATGACTAATCAATTGATTTCTACAAAAGCATCACATACTGCTCAGTTTGCCTCTCTATAAATAGGTTTTTCAATGTGCTCATATACACTGATAAATTATAGCTTTCAACGAGCTCATCACGGTGATTTTTCGACACATGTAGCGCACAGTGCTTGCAGAGTTACGCAAGCCGATTCAATTTTAGATTTTCCCAAACGTGACTGCACAACGCAGCAACCAGGCAAACCAAATTGTACATTTGGGTAAGCCAGGAAGTTTATGTAGGTAGCGAAAATACATCTCAAAAGCTAATCATCAAAATTGCGACGATTACTATTTTTTGCTGTACTTTTTATCTACAGCTCAGTAGTTTTACATTTTACGCAAAGACCAGATGCAGAGCGTTACATGAGTTAAGAAATACATTTCCCGGGCAGCGCTCTAGTTCGTTTTTAAAGCGCTTGTAAAGCGCCATGTTTGATCCATAAAAATTAATAAAATATGCGCTGAACAGCATTACAATATTATTATGCTTTTGGTACTAAAAGCCCTGACGACATCGCTGTTCACATCATTCGTTAAAAACTGGCATAAACCAAGCGATGTCATCGTGCATTATGTAATGTATGCCAGTGCCAAGATTTGTGCGAATGATTCCGATCGACCTTACACCATTGGCGAAGCAGCACTACTATTCTAATAAAGACGGTCCGCATCCCAACTGTTCTGATATAATATGTGACGGAGGGAGGAAGCAAGACGGGAAATGTATTTACAATATGTACATGATTGACAAGGATTGACACATCCGCCCAGTCACGGAAGCGTCGTCGTCTTCGTATCACCTTCGTATTATATGCGAAGGTGATGTACGGCAAAATTTCGTCCCACAGCCTATGTTCCACATCGACATACATCGAAAGCATGTCAGCTAGTGTTCTGTTGAGAAGTTCAGTTAAACCGTTTGTCTGAGGGTGGTACGCCGTAGTTCTCCTGTGATCAGTATGTGTCATTTGCAACAAGCATTTCATTAGGTCCGCAGTAAAGGCTGTTCCACGATCGGTAATAACAACTGTGGGAGCGCCACGCCTGAGCATGATATTGTTGACAAAGAATTTTGCCACTTCGACAGCCGTTGCACTGTACAGGGAATCAGTTTCTGCGTAACGAGTCAGTCCGTGGCCACAACTATCCACTTTTTGCCTAAAGATGATGTTGGGAAGGGTCCAAGGAGGTCCATACCGACTTGTTGGAACGGGGCTTTTGGTGGCTCTATTGGCTGGAGGAGGCCTGCCGGTTTTACGGACGGAGCCTTGCGCCTTTGACACTCGCGACAAGTTTTGACATAGTGCTGCACGGATGCTAATAACTTAGGCCAGTAGTACTTCAGACGAATCCTGGCGAATGTACGGCTCACGCCCATGTGTCCAGATGAGGGTTCATCGTGACATGCACGCAAAATTTCTTCTCGCATAGCTGTGGGTACGACAAGTAAAAACTTTGTCTCGCTGTTCGCGAAGTTTCTCTTGTAGAGGACACTTCCTCGCAGACAGAACGAGGATGGCCCTCTAGAGAAAATACACGGGAGTTGAACGTCGAGTCCCTCCAGGCGCTGTATAAGTGGTAGCAATTCCGGGTCATCTCGTTGTTGTTGAGCGATTTGTGACGCGTGAACAATGCCAAGGAACGGGAAATCATCTTCTTCAGACACCGTTGTCTCGACTGGTGCGCGTGACAAGCAGTCGGCATCGCTGTGTTTCCTCCCGGATCGGTATACGACAGTAATATCGTGCTCTTGCAGCCTAAGGCTCCATCTTGCTAGTCGTCCGGATGGATCCTTGAGATGCGCCAGCCAGCAAAGCGAATGGTGATCACTGACTGCTCTGAATGGTCTACCATAGAGGTAGGGTCGAAATTTACATATTGCCCAAATGACTGCTAGACACTCTTTCTCGGTTGCCGAGTAGTTTGCCTCTGCTTTAGAGAGCTTACGGCTGGCATAAGCAATTACTTTCTCCTGGCTGTTCTTCCACTGCACTAGTATGGCACCGAGGCTGACGTTACTCGCATCGGTGTGAACTTCAGTGTCGGCTGTCTCATCAAAATGGGCAAGGATTGGAGAAGCTTGCAGGCGTTTCCTTAACTCGTCAAAGGCGTCTTGCTCTTCGCTTTTCCACATGAAAGGCACATCTTCTCTTGTTAGTATTGTAAGGGGCTCAGCAATCTTTGAGAAGTTTTCCACAAATCTTCTGTAGTAGGCGCATAAACCCAAAAAAACGTCGCACTGATATTTTGTCTGTGGGTGTCGGGAACCTCGCAACGGCTGCTGTCTTTTCCGGATCTGGCCGAACGCCTTCAGCTCTGATGACGTGTCCGAGAAACCGAAGTTCATTGAAGCCGAATTGACATTTTTCCGGCTTAATTGTCAAGTCTGCGGCGCGAATAGCTTCTAATACTAGTCGCAGTCGCTTTAGATGTTGGTCAAATGTTGCGGAAAATACAACCACATCATCCAAATACACTAAGCACGACTGCCATTTCAATCCAGCGAGCACAGTGTCCATCATTCGCTGGAACGTTGCAGGCGCCGAACAGAGGCCGAATGGGAGCGCTTTAAATTCGTAGAGGCCGTCAGGGGTTACGAATGCTGTCTTTTCACGGTCCCGCTCATCCACCTCTATTTGCCAATAGCCACTCTTGAGATCCAGGGAGGAGAAAAACTTTGTACATCTGAGCCGATCTAACGTATCGTCGATGCGCGGCAGGGGGTATACATCCCGTTTAGTTACGCTGTTCAATTTACTGTAGTCAACGCAGAATCGAAGTGTGTTATCTTTTTTCTTAACGAGCACTACGGGAGACACCCATGGACTGCTGGAAGGCTGAATAACGTCATCTGAAAGCATCTCCTCTACTTGCTTCTTGATGACCTCCCTTTCTTTTGGTGAAACTCGATACGGGTGCTGGCATACTTGTCTTGTGGCGTCCTCTGTTATGATTCTGTGCTTTGCAACAGATGTGCGCCGTACCTTCGATGAAGTAGAGAAGCAGTCAGAAAAATCCTTTATCAGGTCATGTATCTGTTTCTTTTGGGCTTCTGGGAGCCTTGGGTTGACGGTAATCGATCTGTCGACACTGCAGGTTCCTGACAGAGCAGTTGACGTTGTCGTTAGGCTGCATAATTCGGTCGCTACACAGAACTCGTGGAAAAAGGCAATAGCTGTTCCTTGTGCGATGTGTTGGAATTCATTTCCGAAATTCGCAAGTGCGACATTTGCACGGCCGCTGCTTAAGTGCACAAGACCCCGAGCCACGCATATACCTTTGTTCAAAAAGAGCTCTATGTTTCCATCCGCTATGCCTTCGCGGTCGCAAAATGTTTCATTATCCACAAGAACCATTATACTGCAGCGTGGCGGCACAGTTACATCATCATCAACGACGCGTAGTGCAACAAGACGTCGGTCCTCCGATTCTTCCACAGGTATTGCTTGTTTTGTCGAGAAAGACACTGCACCGACGTAGGTTAGTTATGGCGCCGTTAGCTTGTAGAAAATCCATTCCCAATATAAGTTCCCTTTAAGTCTGGCAGTACAATAAAGTCAGCAACATAAGTGAAGCCTTTTATCGTAAGTCTTGTGGTGCATCTGCCAAGGGGCGTAATAAGATGACCGCCTGCCGTACGTATCTGCGGTCCAGTCTACTGCGTCACAACTTTTTTCAGGTTCTTCGCCATCTTGAAGCTTATTACCGAATAATCAGCGCCGGTGTCGACTAAGGCATTCAGCTCGCATCCATCTACCATCAACCGCAAATCTGATGTAATCGTTTCGTTCCTGCACCTGTTTACTGGAATTATCTCGTCATCGTACTGGAACCGTGTTGGAGGATCTTCGAAACTCTGGTTATCAGCGGCCTCACCTCCACAGGTCGCTTGCTTCAGTTTTCCTGGTGTGGGCTTGGTGAACGACGCCTAGACAATATTGGAGACGCGGGTGGGCTAGGCGATCGGTAGCGTATGGGCGACGGTGACCGTGATTCATGTTGGCGAGGAGCAATGGGGCTTTGGCACGTGGACAAGTATTCTTCGATCTCTACTGGCCGTTCACCGTTTCGGGGGCATGGTGCACTTAAGGGTAAACCTCTTAATCCAGCTTGACGGTACGGGCAGAACCTATACAGGTGACCCGCTTCTCCGCAGTGAAAACACAGAGGCCTGCGCTCCTGGTCACGCCAGACGTCACTTTTCCGGGGCCTTTGTTCCACAAAACGAGGTGCACTACGTGCTGGAGGCGGATAGGCAGCCGGTGGTTCCATCAGACGAGGTGCACTGCGTACTGTCGGCGGGTAGGGAACGGTCGTGGCAACTGCTCCACTACTGTGTACCGCAGGTTGCCTGAGTACGTCGGCGTACGTTGGGGTGCGCCGCATCGGCTGTGGCTCACGCTCTGGACTCCGTATGACTTGCCTCAGTTCGTCCCGGACAACGTCGACGATAGATATTGCAGTTGGTGTCTGAGGTGTCTTCAACTTGTTGAGCTCTAGCTTCTCTGATCACTGACCGGATGAGCTCCCGCAGGCCTTCAAGGTCATTCGGCACGCCTCCAGAGAAGGCATGGGCAGGTGCACAGCTTGCCTCCTGGTTGTATTGCCGAGCCCGCTGTTCCAGCGTCTTTTCGATGGTCGTTGCTTCGGCTCTGAACTCGGCGACGGTGCGTGGTGGGTTGCGGACGAGAACTGCGAAGAGTTCTTGCTTTACCCCACGCATGAGATGGCGCAGCTTCTTATCTTCATTCATGGTGGGATCAGCACGCTTGAACAGGCGGGGCATGTCCTCGATGTACATCGCCACGCTCTCGTTTGTGAGCTGGTTCCTCGCTTGAAGTGCAATTTCCGCCTTTTCTTTACGATCCGTGCTGGCGTATGTTGCTAGCAGTTGTCGTCGAAATTCCTCCCAAGAGGACAAAGAGGGTTCGTGGTTCTCGAACCACGTTTTTGCGAAGTCCTCCAAAGCGAAATATACGTTACGGAGCTTCTGTCTCTCATCGCCATTCATTAAAGCTCGCCATTAAAGTTCCAACCAGTCTTCCACGTCTTCAAACGAGTCGCCATGGAATGTTGGCGGCTTGCGAGGTTGGCTTACGACCAGCTGTGCCGGTGTTACCTGGGTAGTCATTGTGGCGGCGTCCGTTGTCCGAATTTCCCTTGGCGTGAAGAGAAGAGGGCCGAATTCGGGCGAGTCACCTCGAAGACGGCGGCTGGTCCGCTGGTGCACAGGTGTCAGTTCCACGGGATGGACTCGCTGGTGTTCGGGGCTACGCTGACTTTCGTTCATGGGGCTTCGACTCATACCCCGCACCTCCACCAGAAATGTAACGATCTTGAGGTACACAGGTTAACAAAACAACGATATTTATTCAGGGGGAACCTGTGCCCACAACTAAAGGTCACTGCGGTCGTGAAGAATGCCCGGCAGTCGTGTTCTAAAGCTGGCGTCCAAACGTCTTCTTCTTTCTTCTCGAGTGCTCCTGGTGCGCGTGGCGCATGCGAGCCCGGTCCAACCGGGTGCTCGTGCCACGAAGAACGCTGCCTGTTGTTGCTGAACAACACTACGGTACGGCGTGCACAGTGTCCAATACGAAGGGCGCGCAACTTGAATGTGACCAAGTTGTCGCGGCAATATATTTCGCTAGGGATTTTATTTGATTCACCATAATGTTATTGCTTTGGAGCTCAAGTATTATGGAATTGTTGCGCAAGCACTATCATTGGTAAGAAACTTCTTGATTAGAGGAGGCAGCTTTTTGTTGATGAATCTTTTTCTAAGCACTCATAAAGTATGAAAGGTATTTCCGAAGGACCTTTTTAGGGCAACTTTTGTTTTTGGCATATATTACAAAATGTATCATATTACCTTTCTCGCTCAAAGTATTGTGTATGCAGTTTACACCGTTATCTTTTTACACAGATCTGTTCTCAAAGCGTTAATTTGTTATTTGCAAGCATACCTGAATTCTCTTTTGCTGTTAACAGGCTATCTTTAGCTCTTTTAAATCACATTTCATGTTTATTTATTCGGCAAGCAGGAATGTCATGTCTCATTGTCTCTACACCAACGAGCATGCCTTTACTTTGTGTAATCATGTTACCTGTTTGGAGTCATTTTTCACAGTCATATATTTAATGAACACATTTCTTCAGTTGGCATGAGAACATATTTTGGCAAATGTGCCCTCTTTGAAACTACATTAAACATCCATCTTCACGTACTACCAACGCTACGTTACGCCTTTATGCACAACCATATAGACTACTGCATCACATCATGGGGTCTTATGTACTCGTTTCACCTCACCGCATAAGCTCCACAAACAAGCTATTCGCATAAGTTGTTTCCTTCATGGTTGTCGTGAACAAAAAAAGAAACGAAAGAACGAAATAAAGAAAGAACGAGCGAAAGAACAAACACAAGAAGAAAGAAAGAACGAAAGAAAGAAATAACTTTTAGGTAGTCCATTAGGTGCTCGCATGTGTCGTTGAGGATGTTGACCGACAGCGCCATACGTTTACTTCACACTGGAGCTCGTTATGTCTTGCAAGAAGTCTGACGCCTCCTATTGGATCATGTAATTTAATGCATTACCACCTGTGCAGCTGGCTTTCGCCTTCCCTTCTTACAAGAGTGTAACATAATGCCGATTTTTTTATCTTCCCTTTGCATAGTACTAATTTTGCACGATAAGAATATCGTTTTTTATTGAGATAGCTATTATATGGACACTCCAAGCGTATTTCTGCCATCGGCGTCGTCGTCACCGTCGCCGTCGGCGTGAGGTTTCGTATAAAGTGCAATGGCGATAAAATCGTCGCCGCGCGCCGTACGCTGTGTGTTCGAGTGAAAGCGTACGAGGGTGAGCCGGCAATGTAGCGCACGCGAGGGAGTAAGGCAGGCCGGAAGCGCGCGGTGGTCTTTCGCGCGCGCGAGGCACGGGTGCGACGCGACGGAGAGGGAGGGGGGGTGCGTTCTGCTCGGTCGGCTGCTGCTCACAGCGCGGCCGCTCGGGCGCCGTATTTTGAAAGTGATCTGCGATACGGGGGAAGTGCGCGTGCGCATGGGCGCCATCTTCAAAGCGATCTGCGATGGGGACAAAGTGTATGCGCAGACTTACGATAGCTTCGTAAGCGCTCTGCTTTCGACGTTTAGTTCGCGTTGAAGCGAGACGAGAGACAGCGCGAAGGTCAATTTACCCGCTGCTGCTGGCTCGCTTTCTCACTCCGGCGTTTTCACAGAGATTTGCCGCGGTCATCGAGCGAGATGTGTTCACGTTTACCTGTGCGTGCGTGACGCCGTACTTGTCTATTTAGTTAGTAAGCGAATGTTTAAACTTTATACGGCCAATTAAACTGCTATCCTTGCTTCATATACCTCACTTCTAATTTGCAATCGCAATTGATGCTTTGCCTTTCGGACGAAACTGCGACTTTTTAAATATCATTCTGTTACATTATACATTTTTCCACATCGGCTGTCTAATGCTAAGTGTACTGGCTTCCTCAGCCACCGTGACACACTCTTGCCTAGTATCACTGCTAGCAAGTATAGATCCTCTTTGCTTTTTTCCTTAATATATTTTACAATAGTTTAAACACGCATATGGAAACTGCCACTTTATTGTAACTGTTTATAATCAAAACGTTTTGTTATTGTACTGTATGCTCACTCTGGTTGTTCTTTCTTCTTATTTTACAAGTTCCAGCAACTTCTGTACAAACAATCATAAAGTAAATGTTGTCTTCATTCAACCACTGGTAAATACCATTTTGTCTTTAAGTGCCTCAAACCTCATGAAACCAAGTTCCGTAGAGCTTCGTCTTCAAACGCTTCGGCAGTCGGCTGGGAGGCTTCGGCGACGTTTTCAGTGGAGTTGAGATTCGTTCTCACCTTGCGAAGAAGGCGAGTGCCTCTCAGAGATGCCCTGCGCTGCAGTCGCGTATGAGACTCCGGGCTTTCTTCGCAACCTTCAAGGCCATTGGTCGATGCTTAAGAAGTCAATGCTTCAGATATAGATGCTTAAGAGCCTACAAAAACTGCGTATTTTATTGCGCAATTTGTTAGCAAAAGGAGTATTTCCACAGCAATGGCAATGTGAGACAAGCAACAAGATGAGAGCAGTCTTGTAGCATCCAGCAAATCCTCATTTCACAGCGAAACTGTCTATGTTTAGGGTTGCATGCATGTTTTGTGTCCGTTATCAGATCCGCGCGTGCAAAAGCTCAGCTCCCAAATTTGATGCAATATCGCTTCATTCAAAGCAAATGCTTATATGTCTCAACACTTGGATATGTATTTGCAGTAGGTTATTTAGATGTCAATAGGCACTATTTTAAAGACCAGTAGACTCTCAGATAGATTATAAGGGTTTCTCAAATGTTTGCCGCTGTGCGACCCACGTCGACCATGTGTATGCTCGCACCGCCCTCTCTTCGTCGCCGTTCCAAGCATTTGCGTGCCTTGTTTCGTTCCGCTCTCCCGTCGTGGCGGTGCCGTCGCGCGAGTTTATTTTCCGCCGTGTGGCGGTGCAGTCGAGGGGTGTCTAGTTTCCTCCCGCTCCCAGAGGTGGCGGTAGTCTTCCACGCGAATGTATGCCACGTGGAAGACTACCGTGCAAATTTACTCCTACATTTGATCGAAACTCTGTGTCACCTCTATCTCGTGTGCTAACAGCTTGGCTTGTAAATCCACCTCCACAGCAGCGGAATGGCGCGTGATGTTTTCGCTAGCCGTCATTAATATTTGATTTTGCATCGTACGTATGTATGTGTGTATGTGCGTGCATGTGTGTGTGTGTGTGTGTGTGTGTGTGTGTGTGTGTGTGTGTGTGTGTGTGTGTGTGTGTGTGTGTGTGTGTGTGTGTGTGTGTGTGTGTGTGTAATTTTGCGTGGAATGCAGTGGAGGCACAATGATACCAGCGTACGAGCATACATTGAAGGCATGTCGAAAGCAAGTTTCTTTTTTTCTCCAGGCAGGGGCGAAATGTTGAACCTTACCGCAACGGCTGAAAAATACCTCAACAACACGGTTCGGCCGGGTTGGGAAACTTGGGGCCTCGATGAAAATTACGAATACTGGTCCGGCCGCCACTACATGAAGCCTGAGTAAGAATTTATATATTGTTATAGCTGCTGAATATGCGTATCTGACATACCTAGACAATCAAGCGTTTGTCAAATCAACGACTATTTTGAAAAGAGGATATATAACACGCGTATTTATGAGTCTTCGACAGTTCACTGACAAGGAAATATAAACATTGTGTGCCAAAAATAACGCAAACTTCTGGTGCTTTCCGTAACAAGTTGCAGGAACGCATCGCAATATTTTGCACAATTTGTCGTCCTTGGCCGTATTGGCACGTTTGTCATGTAGTGCGCCATCTAGAACGGGAAGTGTTGTCATAACGTTTGGCAAGAAAGCTTAATCAAGAAAATTAGGTGATTTTGCCACCTTCCCCTTAATTTACTGCAACCGCAGTTAGTTTCTTGACCTCCCCCAACTTCAACAATGAATACCGCCATGCTTATGGGTGACCTTGGAAAGCGAGTGCCATAGTACAGTGGGCCGATACCGGGGTATGTCGCATGTAGCCGAAGCAACGGAAGCCTCTGAATGACAACTGCAAATGTTAAATAAACGTGACTTCCGAAATACGGTGTGTTGCTGCATTTCTAACCGCATTGTCGTCGACATAGATCGTGAGAACAGTTCTTCCGTAATTTTCTTCTAGCCTCTTCGCCGACCCAGTGGCCCAAGTTGACTAATAGCTTGGCTCACGAGGTATGGGCTTGTTGGCGTGATGCCGTCGTTGTTCATGCCGTCATTGCAACTTTTTCAGCTGCGTACAAGGAGTTGATACACTTCAATGTGTGTCTTAAAGGATTCCATAGCTACCTTGGTTCTCCACAAGAAAAATGGAAAGTTACCTATCAAGAAAGGGTCAGGCAAGGAGAGACAATCTCTCCAATGCTATTCACTGCATGCTTAGAAGAAATATTCAAGCTCTTAGACAGGGAAGGCTTATGAGGGAGGATCAACGGCGAATATCTCAGAAACCTTCGATTAGGAGATGACATTGTCCTATTCAACAACAATGGGGACAAATTACAACAAATGATTGAGGACCTTAACCGAGAAAGTGTAAGAATGGAGTTGAAGAATAATATACAGAAGACAAAGATAATGTTCAATAGCCTGGTAAGGAAACAAGAATTCACGATTTCCTGTCAGCCTCTAGAGCCTGCAAATGTGTACGTTTATCAAGGTCAATTACTCATGATCATTAGAAGGAAACTTACAGAAGAACAAAATTGGGTTGGAGTGCATGCGGCAGGCATTAACAAATCCTGACTGGGAGCTTGCCACTGTTGTTAAAAAGGAAAGTGTACAATAATTGCATTCTACCGGTGATAACATATGGGGCAGAAACTTGGAGGTTAAGAAAGAAGCTCGAGAACAATGAGCGCACAAAGGGCGATGGAACGAAACATGTTAGGCGTAACGTTAAGAGACCGGATGAGAGGGGTGGGGATTAGAGAGCAAACGGGGATAGCCGATATTCTAGTTGACATTAAGAGGGGAAAATGGAGCGGGACAGGCCATGTAATGCGTAGGATGGATAACCGGTGGACCATTAGAGTTAGAGAATGGATACCAAGAGAAGGGAAGCAAAGTCGAGGACGGCAGATAACTAGGTGGGCAATTAAGTTTGCAGGCGCAAGTCGGAATCAGCTAGCGCAAGACAGGGGCAATTGGAGATCTCAGAGAGAGGCCTTCGTCCTGCAGTAGACATAAATATTGTCGGATGATGATAATGACGATGACACTTCTATGACACGGGTATCACGCGATTGGCAATGGTTCTCGTGATGCCGACATGGTTTTACTTACCAGCAGCCACCGTTCCTTCACGCGCAGAAGTAGCCTTTTTCTTGTTAAATCGTTCATATGGTGGTGCGAACATTTGGAGGTTTTCCAGTTCGCATACAAAGCAAGGGGACAGATAAGCTTCTTAAGGCGCAAAAAAAAAAGAGAGCTGACCCGAGCGATGAAAGAGAGCTCTGTAGAAAGCGAGGCTCGGCAGGTCGGCAGGACACGTTGGCCGCGTTATGCCTTGTGAGCTAGACAGGTTGGCGCTACTGCCTTGAGTTTGGATGTAGGCTCACAACAACGGCACGATAACGGCGAATTCACGACGACGCAACAAAAATATGGGATTGGTGCACAGACTAACAGTGCGGACACAGTTTTAAACTGTTCACAACTGCTACAGTTGCTCTTGGTACTGTAAGCCAGACGAGTAGCAGGTAGCAAAAGCACTTTATTCAGAAACGCAGCTGAGTATATAAGGAGCATTGCGATAAGCACTGGGCGTGTTGCACATGCGCACTGGTTGACTTCCAGACATGATATTGCGCTCCAGTACAGGTACGTGAAATTAAAAGCGAAAAGCGATTACAAAGGACCTTCTGTTCTACGCCTGACTATGAAACCGCGGGCAGGGAAACAGAGGACAAAGTCAATAGCGTTGTTGGAGCTACGAGACCATACACAAAAAAAACGATTAAGCATCTTGCGCTGCAGATGATGAAAAAATTAGTAATTATAGTTGGTAATGATTCCAACTTGATTCCAAAAAATTAGTAATGATTCCCGTGGTAGCTTTCATTTTATTGCTACAGTAGTTATACGGACACTCAAGACGCGCTCGTTACAGCGAATGTGCGGCCCGCGCACGGAGGTTAAGAATTCCACAGGGACGCCAGCGACAGGCAGTGCACTTGGCTGCAAACAGGACGAAGCCAAGGAGATGCTCCGTCACACTCCTCTCAATCGGCTCTGAAACGAAGTCAGTGCAGCGTTTTCCCCGTGGCTGCTGGCATGGGTGTTGTGCACGTGCCCCACTAGCGTTCTAGATTAGCAGGTGTCTTCATACCACTCCTTACCACATTCACTGAAACTGCTTACTGCCGAAATTACGAGAAGGAACTCTTGCGCTGCCATAGTTCAGCTATACGGCGGGAATATTGCCAAGCGTGTGGATTTCACTGACCGTAGAGCTTGCGCCATCAGACGTTATTACAGCTTCATTTACTACGTTTCATCTTCCTCTTCAAAAGGAAAAAAAATATTCCGCTATTGGCCTAAAGCTTGAAGGAATTCGGCT
>NC_051157.2:123230656-123318206 GCF_013339745.2 Dermacentor silvarum
AGTGCCAAGTTGGACTCAGCTAGTGCAAGACAGGGGTAATTGGAGATCGCACAGAGGCCTTTGTTGTAACGGATGCCGAGACGTACTTGAGAAACTTCTTTATTCCAACGGCTGCGTACTGGCAGCCTCCCAGCAACCAAAGTCCCCGCATCACATCGTAACACGGGATTATATAGCCAACGAGCAGTCTTGCGCATGCGCAGAACAAACACTCGTGAAATCCACCAATCACAATCGCGTCGCCTTCTTGGACATGTGCGCGTTCGAGGCAACGCTGCCGCACGTTCGATGCAACGCCACAGGCGTCCGATGCAACACTCCTTCCCTCTTATTTTACGAATGGGTATATCCCCACTGGTCTGGAGGCCGGCGCTCTCGGCAGCTTCTTCTGGCGGTGATCGGTGGGGAACGGTCACGGCTGCGTGGTAGTTGTGCTTGTTGCTGTAGCAGCGGGGCAGCCGGTAGTTCCGCTGAACGGGGCTCAAGCATCTCTGCAGCATGCGGCAAGTCAGTTTCACGAGGCCCAGATTTCACGTCTGTGCTCAGAAAAGACTTTCGCAAATGATCGGTGTGCACGTAGCGCACACGGCTTCCGACAAGGACCGAATACGTGCATGGTGATTTCCCACGCGTCACTTTTCCTGGCAGCCACTTAAAGGGCAACTCCGGCGATTTTTCGATGTCAACGGGTGTCGATGAAATTCGCTGGGTCTATTCCTCTGAATACCTCCGTCATGTCCCAAAAAAGCAGGCTTGAGAGTTGCACAGTTTTTTTACAAATGAATTTAATCTATTGACTCGAGCACCCTACCTTACCCCCTCCTCAGTTATAGGCCACATTGTGTATGACGTCAGGAATGGACCACGCAGAGCATGCCGGGATCATGCAGACGACAGCGACGAGAGCGTGCAGGAGTCGACGATCGTGAGCTAGTTAGTGCTTGGCGTGAGATGTTGCTGTCGCGAGAAGTTGCATTCCCTGTGGACGGGCAAGTGATGCGGGGTGGCAAGCGGTGTTGCGTTGTTCGCTGCACTAACTTCAGCCCTCGCCTTCCGCAAACACAGTTTGAGCCGATGCCGATCGCGTTCAGCCGAGGTTAAGCCTATCACAGTGGCCGAGTTCGTGCGTCTGCTGCTGGCGGATCAGACCCACTGACATGAAGCTAATTAAGCTATTAGGATGAGGAAAGCTGCTTCTGTAGTTCAAATTTGACCATACGGATTTGAAATAAACCATTCCTCTCAAAAAGCTAAAGCGACAACACGTCGCGCAATCAACATCCGTATACGTTGCCGTTCTCGAATGCGGCCAGTCGCACTCGCCGGCGCTTCCCTAAATGAAATGTGACTACGCAAATCCATGGGTGTATTATTACCTATTGTTATGCTGACTCATTATTTAGCTTACGAAGTGCACTGTTTGCCCCGTATCCCAAATGGGCAGCAAGCGGAGGCCCCTTCGATACAGCATGCGTAAACAACCGTCTCGTTCAGCTGCCAACGATGTCATACTTCATAACATCGGCGTTTCCGCGAGAAAACTATACATTCTCTAAATGAACGATCATACGCGCAATGTCCCAATCTATGTCTACTTTACGGAACACTAATTGTGTGCATGAAGAGAATACGATCGAAGAATGATAAGCAGGCTGTACAACGCTTCCCTACTACGGTCTCCCGCTCGCTGTTTCCGAAGGTGTGTGGTCGCACGTATCAGCTCGACCCAGAGTGATGTAACGGTGCCTACATGCACAAAATCTACGTGTTTTGATATGTTCTGACATTAACTGATGTCACCGATGAGCGGCTATCTCAAGCGAACGACGTACGAGTGGTCGCTGTACCCAACGTTTATAGATACTTTGAAAAATGTGGTTGATCCCTCTTATATAGGAATCGGTATAGAACACGAAAGTGAAACGTGTCTTCACAGAAGTAGTGTAATGTTTATTGCACATTGATATATAATGTCTATTGGTGTTTTGTGGCTAAAGCGCCCTTAGGCGTTGATGCACCCACGCTGACGCCTGGTGGCACGTCTCCTCCATCACGACTACCAACGTCGATGACCATGAGCAACCGTCGTGCATATGGAAGCTGCACTACGCTGCACACGCTAGCACAACGCGAAAGACGAAGCACGTAACTGACACACTAATACAACGCGCAAGACAAAGCACGTAACTGAATCGTCACCGAGTCAAATCAGCGCGTACAGCGCGTCGTAATTGCAGCCTCCGCGATCAACTTCAGAAACATTTTCAGAGCTAATTGCGGAGGCCACGCTCCGCTGTGCTGAGTACGGTGAACGCCACCTAGGTGGCGTTGGTAGTGCTTCTTGATGCCAGCGTCCCTTCGAATGCTGGCATCGAGGCGTCGTAGTGCTGAGACCACCGAAGCGTTCACTGTACGTCGGTGCGCGTTAGTGTCATAATGCAGTACTTCTCTTTTCTGCTCGTAGGCGGCGGCACCGCCCCGAGCAAGAGCGCGGGTACACGGAGGAGTGTTAGATATATAAGGCGCGTCTGTGTAGCTCTCTACAAATGCGTTTGTGGCGCAATGGGTTAAACGCTCGGCGATCTATCGTCGCGGACCGAGAGGTCGTGGGTTCGATTTCCAAATTTTGCATGTTTGTGGAACTTTTTCTTCTGGTTTCTTTCTTTGTATTATGTTCTATGACGTATTTCCGTGACGGAAATACGTATACTTCACTGACGTATTTCCGTGACGGAAATACGTCAGTGAAGTCTTGGTGGACCCCGGCATAAAACACTTTCGTGTTAAAAAGTATCTATAAACGTTGGCTGTACCTGCCGATGTAAACAAATGCACCGGTCGGTGCTTTGGACTGTTAGCGGCGTTCTTGTGGGATGCAAATGCGGAAAGTCGTGCTCCACATCTTACAGTGAGCATGCGAAGCGGTTCCATGAGAGGGGTAAAACACCTAAAATACCAAGCAGCACGTATATCAGTGGTTAGGGCTACCCTTGGTCTTCATGTCGCAGCGCGATATGTTGCGCATGGGTGCTGGCTCTAGTGGTGGAGAACGGCGATTCGTGGCTATTGAATTCTTCTGAATCATAACTGTCACTGTTTGACAGATACGAATAGGTGGTGCAGCTTACATGCAATGTCACCCGAAGGTCCGGCGCGGTCTCGAATAAGCTGAGCGTCTGCTCTTTGCCGGTTTCGTTCACCCCGCGGGCGAGACCAGCATGCGTTGCGCGCCTTCCCCGCCGGTGATACATTCGTGACGTCACACGCAGAGGTTCGCTCGGCTGCTTGCTCAGGTTTCGGTTTCGTTTTTGCGCTTTTTTGGTTATTTAAAATTATTTTCGAATTGGCGGAACAATTCTCCTATCAGGTGAGTCACAGGAGGGTCTGGGGAACATAAATATTTTATTAGCTCGACATGGTCAAAAAATCGCCTGAGTTGCCCTTTAACTACTTCACCTCGCACTGAGCGCACCAAAACAAAATCACCCATACATAATGACCGGCGACACACCCCGCCGCTTGGCTGCGGACACTTTCACTCTCTCTGCTTTGTCCAGCAGTTCACTACTTCGGCTGAAGCAATGTTAGCCGAGTCCTCAATTTACGTCGCAGAAATAATTCAGCGGGTGTTTTACCCGTGAAAGTATGGGCCGTCGTGCGGTAAGAAAACAAGAAGTTGTCGATTCTGTGCTGCAACGATCGGTTTTTCCCTTTCCCTTCATCTTCTAGTAGCGGCTTAAGACAGACAGACAATGAAGTTTTATTGAGTTCCTGAGGGACTAGCCGGCGGAGACCCGTTGGGGCCCCCGGCTCGCCGCTGGCTGCTCCCATGTCGGAATCGGGAGGCCAAGGTTCTCTGCTTTTTCACGGGCCCTCTGGACGGCCATGGATTGGAGCTTGTGCTCCGAGGTAGAGATGGCCTCGTCCCAGTCCTGTTCGCTGGTGAGCGACGTATCCCATAACGCAGGACACTGCCAGAGCATATGAGCTAGAGTGCTAAACTCCTCCTCACAATCTGGGCACTTTGGTGAATTTTTGTGTTAATCCTGCTTGGGAAACCTCGCCAGGGACATGACCTCGTCTGAAGCACCCTAAGCGTGATCAATTGAGATCTACATAGATTTGGGTGTGGAGGCGGGAAGCACCTGCATTCCTCGTTATAGTGGGAGACGATCTCATGGAAGGTTAGTAAGGGGTCGCTGTGGCCGAGCTTTTCCGTATCAAATGAAGCCCAACCGCCGTTGCGGCGCGTGAATTTTCGCTCACGGCGGTGAGCATTCATTGGGGTTCGGGCGGCCCGGCAGCACGTTGTCGCCCATGTTAGTGGGGAACCACGTGATGTAATGGACGGGGTCAGAATTAGTTCTGGACTTGCTTTTCAGAAGCGCCTCCGCCTGTCTCGCAACCATTCCCGAAGCAAAAGCCCTGACGGCCGCGCGTGTCAGCGTAGATATACGGCCTTTTAAAATCCTGCATCGCCAGCGCAACCGCCACCTGCTCTGCCACGTGGGCCATGACAGCGCCTATCTAGGCCGCAGATAGGAGCTCGCCCTTCTCGCTGACCGCCGTGACCGCGAATTTACCGGAGCGCCCATATTGAGCTGCGTCCACGAAGGTTTCCATGCCTACCGTTGTCTTTAAAATCGTCCTGGCACGAGCTGCTCACTTGCCCGCATTATGCTGTGGGTGAACGTTTCTAGGGAAGGGACCGACGACGTAGGTCGCTCTGGAGTTCTCGTCCGGCTGAACCGCCTCACCGCGTGACTGTAACGCGGCCGCAAGCCCGCCGCCTCCAAGAGGCGCCTACAAGTTTGGCCACACCGTTTGATTGTGGGTGGTACGGTGGCGTGAGCGTGTGTTTTCACCATTCGCTTTCAAGAAGAGTTCCAATTCTGCAGCAACAAACTGAGGGCCGTTATAAGTAACAACCTCAGCTGGAAGCCCATACGACGCAAACAGAGAACGTACAGCTTCCACTGTTTTCACAGCTGTCGTTGAATGCATAATTTTCACTTCAAGCCACTTCGAATATGCATCCACAGCAATCAAGAACACATGCCCTTCTTTAGTTGCAAAATCTAAGTGCACTCTTTCCCATGGGAAATCGCTCACTCGCCAATGACACAAAGGTGCTGGCTGCGTTGAAGGGAGTACAGATTGACAAATTTTACACTGTCGTACCACTTGTTCTACAGCATTATCTATGCCTGGCCACCACACCATTGCGCGTGCAACTGATTTCATTTTTGCGATTCCCAAATGCTGCTCGTGCAACAGAGCTAGAACCTCTGTTTGCAAACTTTCAGGTATTACGACCCTATTGGTCCAAACAATGCAGCGATTGTAAACTGCAAGTTCCCACCGACGAACCCAAAATGGCTGCAGCTCATTTGGAACACTTTTTGGCCAACCGTGCCAGATCATGTTCCGAACGCTTGTTAGGAGCCTGTCACGGTCTGTTGCACGTTCAATATCTTTGGCTGTGACCGGCAGGTCAGTGAGAGTAGAAAAGTAAAAATTTTTTCAGCCAGCTCTTCCGTGTCAGATAACGGCAGGCGTGACAACACGTCGGCATGAGCAATCGCTGCCCCCGGCTTATGGGCGATTATGTATCGATATTCAGCCAAGAAGGTCAACCATCTATGCCCTGTCGCTGTAGCCACAGCGTTTCCCTGCATCTTTGGGTCGAACAGTATTGTCAGGTGTTGGTGGTCTGTTACTACCTTAAAGGTTCTTCCATACAGGTATTTATGGAATTTTTTTACCCCAGAGAAGATACTCAGGGCTTCTTTTTAAATGTGCCGATAGTTGCGCTCTGACGCGGTGAGAGACCTTGAGGCAAACGCTATCGGCCTCTCAGCGCCATTGTCCACGTGCGACAGTACTGCTCCGACGCCATAATCCGACGCATCACATGCGATTTGAATGTCTTTGTGCACATCGCACTACTCAAGAACACTTTCATCGGTAACTAGCGCCTTGCACTTATTGAATGCATCGTCACATTGACGTGACCAGTGCCATTTGGTTTCTTTGCGCAGTAGCTCATTTACTGGTTCCTACACCATTGCCAAATATGGCAGGAATTTGGAATAAAAATTAACCAAGCGCAAAAAAGTTTGCAGTAGTGTCACATTGACCGGCTTGGGTGCGTTCTTTATGGCAAGTACCTTGTCCACAGTACGATGCAGACCATGTCTGTCAATTTGGTGACCCAGATAAGTTACTTCCTGCTGAAAGAACTTGCACTTTCCGGCGTTCACCTTTATACCGTGCTTTCTTAGGCGTATGAGCACTTGCTCTACTCTCTCGCGACACTGCTCGTAGGTCTCGCCAGATATGACGACATCGTCCAAGTAGCAGGCAGTTCTCAGTAAGCCGCTCACGATTTGATCCATTACTGCTTGGAATACGGCCGGCGCACACGCTACGCCATAAGGCAGACGCTGGAACCTGAAAAGGCCCCGGTGCATGTTCACCGTCAGCAATTCTTGTGCTATCTCATCTAATTCAAGCTGTAGATACGCCTTGGATAGGTCAATGACCAAAAAGATGGTTCCGCCTCGTAACGTCATGAAAATGTGCTCTGGTAACGGCAGAGGGTAGTGGTCAACTTCTATTGTCGGATTGACAGTTACACGATAGTCACCGCATAGACGTAGCCCTTTATCTTTCGACGCCACTTGTGAACGATCACAAGTGGCGTCGCCAAAGCACTGCGCCTCACTCTGTATACGATTCCTGCCTTTTCCATGTTTACCAATTCCTGCTCAACCTGCTCACGAAGAGCATATGGCACTGGTCGCGCCTTACAAAAGACTGGCGTAACTCCATCTTTGAGCTTAATACTACCCGCCGGGGTGGGTCAGTCAGCTAAGGCGTTGCGCTGCTGAGCACGAGGTAGTGGGATTGAATCCCAGCCTCGGCGGCCGCATTTCGACGGCGGCGAAATGAAAAACGCCCGTGTGCTTGCGTTGTAGCGCACGTTAAAGAACCCCAGGTGGTCAAAATTAATCCGTAGCCCTCCGCTACGGCGTGCCTCATAATCAGAACTCGTTTTGGCACGTAAAAACCCCAGAAAGAAAGAAGAAGAGCTTAATACTGGCTTTAAAGCCCTTGATAGCACCATAACCAGGTTCAAACACTTCTTTGTACTTTTCAGTTAGCGGTACTGCCTTACTCACAGTCTTCATGCTGATGACTTCATGCCACCTAATTTTAATTTTGTTCAGCCAGTTTCGACCTAGAAATGTTGGCATTCGAGCTCTTTCGGCATCCTTTGCTATGACCAGCGGCCGGGAATAGCATTGATCATAATATCGAGCCTCAACATCTATCACCCCTTTGATCTCGACAGGCGTACCATTGTAAGTAACTAAATTCACATTATCTACTCTGAAGCTAGCTGAGGGGGAAAAAAATTTCACGCACTCAGATTCGGACATAACCGACATAGCAGCACCCGTATCCAACTGCATGTTCACTTTCTTTCCATTTAGTTCTAACATAACTGTAATAGCAGGCGTGCCCGAACTGTTGTCGGTGTGACATAGCGTGAGTAACTCATTTCCTGCGACAGCATAGTCCAGCTGCTTAACTACTTTGGTTTTACACATTTTAGCTAAGTGCCCTTTTTCTGACATTTGTAACACGTACTGTTAATGAATGGGCAACTTACTGGCGCATGGTGTCCCGCACAGTGATAACACGAAGCTTGAGTCCCTTGCGACGCTGTCTTTTCAGCCTTCGCGAATCCGCTGTTCTTGGCGTTCTTGCCAGCACTTGCTTGTAGACGTCGTCCTGCTGCCTGTCTTTGCGAGTGAAGGTCGGAGACGCCCGCAGCGAGAACTTCGCTCCTCGTCGAGACCATTTGCTGAGTGTCTTTCGTCGCGGCTTTCATAGCCACTGCGATGGTGCAGGTGCGTTCCCAGGCCAGTTCAGCGTCTGTCGTGGCTAACAGTCGGCAACGTATAGCATCTGTTTGAAGGCCAGCGATTAGTCGGTCCTGCAGAGCTTCCTCTAGAAACGCGCCGAACGCGTACGTCGCTGCCAATTTCTTGAGGCCCACGATAAAGTCCGACACGCTTTCATGCTTCTTTTGTTTTCGTTGATGGAAGCGATACCTTTCCGTCACCACGGTTCGCTTGGGAGTGTAGTGCTTTTTCAGGGCACCAACGGCGTCCTCGAATGCCACTTTTGTGGGTGTTTTTGGAAGAAGCAAGCTCCTGAGCATCCCGTAAGCCTTGTCGTCATTGGTAGTTAAGAAGACCTGCAGTTTCTTTTCTCCTGCAATGTCGTTGGCGGCAATGGAGCCCTCCAAGCGCTCGAGGTAGTCTTCGAAGTCCCCGGTGTCCCGGTCGAACTCCGGCAGCTTGCCAAGGGTAGCGCCCGACGTAGCCATCTTCGGTGGATCTTGCCGTAGCCCATCCTCGTCGCCAATTTGTTGTGACGGACGCCGAGATGTACAGTCAACCACAAAAGTTTGCGGACCACGCGAGCGCGTGCCAGACTGCCTATCCGCGCCACCTAGCGGTACGCCACCTAGCGGCGACAGGGGCGCTCTCCCGGATATGAGCCCTCTTGGTACTCGCCTGCCTGTTAATTTTTTATTCCCGTGCATGACATTGTTAGTTCGTTGTGTTGACGCAGAGCGCTGTCTGCGATAAGACCGCCACATATCTGGCTTGATAGCAGTATCGGAGCAATCACTGCAACCTTTGTCGACTGGTGTGCCAGTGGGTAGATAAGTTTCACGAAGCGCTGCGACGATTTTTTTACGCGACGTTTACTGGCGCACTTTGGTTGGCAGCATCTTGGTCCAATGAGTGTTGCTGCTTCTGCGTCTTGAGAGAAAGGATAGGGAGGTGTTTCACTGTCATCAAAAATAAAGAAAAAGCGGATGCATAGAAAATTTTCTTTCACACATAGGCGCATCTTCGCATAAGTCGCTGAAAACGTAGTAGACTTGCTTCAGGCCACGTGGTGATTGCCTATTTGGAAAGATGCCGCTGCGTGTTCCACTTGACGAAAGAAGGCACATTGTGCGTTTATTTATAGAGGGAATACCTCAGCGCGAAATCTGCCGCCGAACCAACAGGAGCCGGACTGCCGTGAATAGGATTATTCAAGCTTTCCGCGACGATGACAGATTCACAGATATGGAGCGCAGTGGGCGTCCAAGGGCCACGACTGAGGAAGAGGACCGCCTGATTACGGCCGCCATCGTGGCTGATCCTTTTCAAAGTGCAGAGGATATCCGAGAAGCGCTCTCGCTCACGGTATCGTCTGAGACTGTAAGAAGAAGGCTGAGTGAGCTTGGCCTGCAGTCTTTCGTAGCAGCACCGAAGCCCTGCCTCTCAGACAGCCAGCTACAAGAACGACTCATGTTCGCTACAGCAATGAAAGATTGGACAACAGAGAAATGGGGCGATGTCATCTTTAGCGACGAGTCAACTTTTTCCACGCGCTGGGACCAACGGAAGCGGGTTTGGCGTCCACTAAACTGCAGGTGTGTTTACAGTGTATTGGCAGTTAATTCACGAAGCTAATTCTGCATCACAACATGTTTCACGTAAAATGAGCTTTTGGACATTACGAGATTTTTCTGTAGTGGTATTATGTTGAAAACATTAATGATTGTTTCATAGTACTACTTACTCTGAAGCTAATTAAAAGCTGCCAGTGGGTCTTTCAGTACTATCTAATGATGTTTGCACGTTTTCTATTGCAACTCTATAACAGCATTATAAAGTTCATACGCAAGAGGAATCACAACATTTTTAGACGCACCGCTGGAACCCAATTGTATGCTATTTCTTGCAGATATCGGCCTAATTACACACAGAGTGTTCTATCCAGTGGACGGTGTTCCGTGAGCGTGTGGGGAGCAATCAGCAAAGATGGCCTTGGTCCCCTTGTGCGTCTGGAAGGGCCCTTCACTGCGTCACGGTACTGCGACGTCATCACTAGACACCTCGTTCCGTATGCGCTGGACGGTCCCTTCAGCGACGGCTGCTATTTTTTTCAACACGACCGCAGCCCGATCCATAAAGCACGTATCGTCCAGTCATTGCTAGAAGAACATGCTGTTTGCCAGCTTGAGTGGCCTCCATGTGGCGCCGACTTGAATCCCATAGAAAATGTCTGAGGCATGTTGAAGAAACGGCTGTCCACACCAGCCAACCGCGGCCGCACGGCCGATACGCTGTGGCAAGCGATCGCACAAGAATGGGAAAGCCTGCGCGGTCGACCGGAGATTACTGAATCTTTGTACGAGTCGATGCCCACACGCATCAATAAGGTGCTAGAAAACGGCGGACATTTCACTTCCTACTAGATCATTGAGAGACCTATGTTTCATGACACTTCTGTAAATGTCTTGTGAATAAATTCATCCCCTTCAGACACGAATTATGATGCACTGTCTGCAAATGCGTCAAATGCGCATGGCATCATTTCAAGACGCTCACTATTACATTCCAAGAAAGAAGACGAAGCAATGTGCTGTTTTGTGCGAGTTTCAGTAAAAAATTAATTAGCGTATAACTCATTATCTAATTATTCTGAAATCCGTCAGCTTCAATGCTTGCATAAAAAGAATCAACTATTAGGCCCGAAACGCATGCACACTTGCTTTTTCGGTTGTATTCGTGTCGACCGGAGAAAAAAAATACTCTTGACGTTGGTCTTGGAACGCGGCACGTCGAACGATTGTCTAACATGGTAGTGTCTCCAGCAAAGTGATCATCTGCAGCAATACGCAGGACAATGAAGTTAACTGACCGCTAGTTGTCCCATCAGGAAGCGGACACGAATGTGCACACTGAGTTTTAGGTCATTTGAAGAAACACGTGGCGTGGGACGCGCCTCCGAAGTTCGAGTCCCCAAACGAGGATGCCGTGTCGCAAAGGGTTATAAAAAGAGTCATCGCACCCGATTATTTATTATTTTTCTAAATGTAACCACTATAGCAGCGCGGTGGTTCGGGCTTTGCGCAGCAAAACCTGGGCGCAGGCGATCAAATCCCGGCCGCTACTGTCACTTAGCGATGGGGGAGGAACGGAAAAATTCTGCCTACTGACTAAGCATCTGTGTCCCATGGCTGCCTCACCGCTCACTCACGCACTCACGAAAAAAAAAAACAGCGTGGCTACGCGAAAATAGAACTGATAACAGCCGAAGAATACGCTGTCTGATTACTTGTACTGATATTCTGCTCTCAAAATATAAGCAAGTAGCCCTGGCTAACAAAGAGCGCGTCACGTTGAAAGAGATAGGTAGAAAATATTTGCGCACAGTGCGAAAATAGACAGGCCATAGATTTAAGGAGGGATGCGTCTTCAACGTAGCGCTGCTGTCGATCGCTGGTGACGTAGCGGAAGTGTCGCGAAGAGGCTCTTGGCCACGCGCTCGCGTGGTCCGCAAACTTTTGTGGTTGACTGTACTTGAGAAACGTCTTTATTCCAACGGCTACGTACTGGCAGCGTCCCAGCAACCGAGACCCCGCATCACATGATAACGTGGGATTATATAGCCTACAAACAGTCTTGCGCATGCGCAGAACAAACACTCGTGAAGTCCACCAATCACAATCGCGGAGCCGTCTTGGACGTGTGCGCGTTCGATGCAACGCTGCTGCACGTTCGATGCAAGGCCGCAGCGCGTCTCATGCAACAGCCTTCGTCCTGCAGTAGACATAAATATAGACTGATGATGATGATGATGTTGATGAGGATGATGACACTTTAATGACACGGGTATCACGCGATCGGCAACGGTTTTCGTGATGCCGACACGGTTCTACTTACCAGCGGCCACCATTCCTTCACGTGCAGAAGTTGACTTTTTCTTGTTAAATGGTTCATATGGTGGTGCGAATCTTCAGAGGTTTTCCAGTTCGCATACAAAGCAAGGGGACCAATAAGCTTCTTAAGGCGCAAAAAAAAAAGAAAGAGCGGACACGAGCGATGAAAGAGAGCACTGTAGAAAGCTAGGCTCGGCAGGTCGGCAGGACATTAGTTGGCCGCGTTAAATGCCTTGCACATGCGCAGAACAAACACTCGTGAAGTCCACCAATCACAACCACGGCGCTTTGTTGCATATGTGCGTGTTGACGGTGATACTGTCTTGAGTTTGGATGTAGGCTCACAACAACGGCACGATAACAGCGAATTCACGATGATGCAACAGAAAGCTGGGACTGATGCACGGACTAACAGCACAGACACAGTTTTAAACTGTTCACAACTGTTACAGTTGCTCTTAGGACGTGAAATTAAAAGCGATTACAAAGGAGCTTCTGTTGACTGTGAAACCACTGGCAGGGGAACAGAGGACAAATTTAGTAGCGTTGTTGGAGCTAAGAGACCATACACAAAAAAAAAAAAAAAAACCGATGAACCATCTTGTGCTGTAGATGATGAAAAAATTAGTAATGTTAGTCGGACAATATATTCCCGTGGTGGCTTTCATTTTATTGCTATATTAGTTGTACGGACACTCAAGACACACTCGTTACGGCAAATGTGCGGCCCACGCAGGGAGGTTAAGAATTCCACAGGGACGTGAGTGACAGGCAGTGCACTTGCAGGGCCGCTGGATAAGAAAAGGGTTTTTTTGTCGTTTTTTTTAATCCAGCGGCCGTGGCACTTGGCTGCAAACAGGACGAAGCCAAGGAGATGCTCCGTCACACTGCTCTCATTCGGCTCTGAAACGAAGTCAGTGCAGTGTTCTCCCCGTGGTTGCTGGCGTGGGTGTTGTGCACCCGCACCACTAGCGTTCGAGATTAGCAGGTGTCTTCATACCACTCCATACCGCATTCATTGAAACTGCTTACTGCTGAAATTACGACAAGTAACACTTGCGCTGCGATAGTTCAGCCACGGCCGCTGGATGAACACCTTTTTTTATCCAGCGGCCGTGCTTCAGCTATACGGCGGGAATATTGAAGCAGAAGCTTCATTACGCTACCTCAGGCAGCCGTCGGCCACTCAACAGTTTTCACCTTGAGAGCTAGAGGTCAAACCACAAGAGAGCATTAAGGCGCGTTTCTGGTCCGACGTTATCGGTGTGTGTGTGAGTGTGTGTGTGTGTGCGTGCGTCCATGCTAGTATGTGTGCGTGTGTGCGTGCGTGCAGGCGAGCGTCATCAGACGCCGGGCGCGTCGGAGCGCATTGGCCACGCGTCTGGTTACGTTGGCGGCGCCAGTACGTCGTACCATCAGTCGAATTATAGCCGCTGTTGTTATCGCCAACGTGACATAACGTGTGCGCGCGTTCACGCTACGTCGGACTATATTTAGGCCTTTACGCAGCCCTGAAAGCAGACATTGCCGCCATTGCCCGAGTAGAGTTGGGCCCGGCTGCGAGTTGCAACCAAGTCTCACTACTCTACTGATCACCGCAGTGTCGTCATAGGCATAAAAAATGATGAATCATTGCGAACATGTCTGTATATTATTGCGAAACCACACCTCGACCACAGCTCGACAATGGGCCTAGCCAGGGCAGTGAAGCTTTTGCTATCAACCAGGGTTAACCAAAGCTAAAGCAGACCAATTTTTTGCCAAGTGCATGGATTTCACTGATCGTAGAGCTTGCGCCATCAGACGTTATTACGGCTTCGTTTACTACGTGTTATCTTCCTCTTGAATAGGAAAAAAATTTTTCCTTTATTGGCCTAAATATCGAAGGAATTCGACTTTTATAAACGCAAAATGCACTAAGATTGCATGCACGTGCGCAATTGCGAATTGCTGGAATATCGATTCAGTATTTGCTTCAACTTGGCCAATATGCCTCGTCGCAAATTCATTCGAAGTCATAAGTTCAAGCGTACTTGTTCACTTCCAATCATAATACCTTGCCGGCTAATCCGCGATGCTTGCCCCTCCCATAGACACAAACCCCAGACTTCTCATCAGTAATTTTTCCTGGAAAATGTGCAATGAGCGGAACAGACTGCAAATGTGAATCTAAAACTCTAATCCTTTCATTAGATGTTGACGAATGCGGATGGCTTTGCGTCTGACTTGTCTCGTGCTGTGCGAGTTGCGCGGCGCTTGAAACACCGCTAGTAGTTTTCAAGCCATAGTTGCAAGACGGCTGGTAGTTAACAGGGGGTGCTCTTATCGGGGTGTGCAGCATCTTATCGGCCAAACAACACGTACGCGTGCGTGGGCACGAGCTTTCGCGCGCCTCGCACGCGTACGTGTAGTTTGGCCTTTAGAACGACGTCCAAGGAGCTGCAGCGGAAAGCTAAACCTTGCCATTTATTTGATTGTTTTTCTTTCCTTCAATAAAAACTTGGCATTTCCTTATAGAACTAATTAAGACAAGAAGGATAGCATTCCTGACGATTTTCTTGCTTTTTCCTTGTGCTAGGCGTCTTTACACAATTAGAAATAGCGCGAAGAGTTGCCGAGTGTCTCCATTGCGAATCATGTGCAATAAGCAAGTTTGAAATTTTGGTGGAGACACAGGAAAGGCATGATCAACGCTTCGTGCGACATTGGACCTTGCCTGTAGCTTTCGCGTAATATCTCGTTGACATCGTCTTCGGCATAATAGGGTTTATTAAGGCGAAAGCATTAGGTGTCTATGTTGGGGGTGCCCTTGGCGCGGTCTTGGCGAAACTGCGCCGTGACGAGAAGTGGCCGACGCGGCAAAAAATTCTCGGATTGATGCCACATTTCTCAGGGAGGTTCCTGTCATGTATGCGATAGCGCCACGTGTTCTTGATAAGAGCGGCCAGCTAAGCTGCCCAGTAATCATGTGACCCGACTGCGATAACTATAAAGCTGGCATGTCTCGGCTGCCTCCCCGCTCACTGTTCACTTCCTTTTGTACCGTCGTACTTGCGGCACTATGTAGCAATAAAGTGCTTGCTACTGTTCTACGTTTGTCTCCGGGCTTTGGACGTAACAGTTCCTGTAAGCAAAGTAAATTAGTTGCTTTGAAAAGAAAGGTCACCATAGTGTCACATGTGTAATTCCCATTGCGGCTCGTTATGCCTTGCAAGAAGTGTAACCCCGATTGTATAACCTTATGCATTACCAAAATGCCTTAGAAAGGAGTTTCACTCCGATTGTATAATTTCATGTATTACCAAATGTGCAGCAGGCTTTCGCCTTATTATGTTACAAGAGTGTAACACCTGCCGAACTTGTTTAACAGCGAAGCTGTTTAAGCCAGCCCTAATTTGTGGTTCGCATCAAGAAACTGCCGTGCCGTAGACATGGCAACCAGGCGACGCTACACAGACACGACTCCACCGAGCTCCCGCCAGGTGCGCGCTACTGCGCATGCGCCGTGACGTCATCCCGGCGCGTCCTCGCTTGCCGCCCGAGAGAAATAAATAGATAAATAAAAGCAAAATGAATGTTCTTGGCAAGGCAGAACTCAAACCCGGGGACCCACAGTTCGAAGGCGAGGGTCATAACCACTGCGCTATAGACCCACGCGTGCAGACCGTGCATTTATGGGAACCATATGGTTGCATTGTACTGACGATTGCAACACAAGTTCCTTTGGGAGAGAGAAAGAGAAAGTTAGAGCAAGAGAGAGAAAGAAAAAGAAGGAGAGAGAGAGAGAGAGAAAGAAAGGAGAGACAGAGAAAAAGAAAAGGATAGAAGGAGAGACCCGCCGGGGTAGCTCAGTCACCTAAGGCGTTGCGCTGCTGAGCTCGAGATCGCGGGATCGAATCCCTGGCCGCGGCGGCCGCATTTCGATGGAGGCGAAATGCAAAAACGCCCGTGTGCTTGCGTTGTAGTGCACGTTAAAGAACCCCAGGTGGTCAAAATTAATCCGGAGCCCTCCACTACGGCGTGCCTCATAATCAGAACTGGTTTTGGCACGTAAAACCCCAGAAAGAAGAAGATAGAAGGAGAGAGCGAGAAATAGAGAAAGAAAGAGAGAAAGACAGTGAGAAAGAAAAAAATTTAAACTTTCTTGGCGAGGAGGGATTTCAACCCGGGTACCGATGGTCTGAAGGAGAGTGTCATACCCACTATACGTTATACAAACACGCTTGCAGAGCTCTTAGCATATCCAAGATCAACTCAGGCGCAGCCAAGGCCAAACCTAGCTACTACCAAGTTCAACCTAGCTACACGAGTATAGGCCTAGCTACTGTATCGGCATCTAAGTGCCGAAGTGAAACGCCGGGACAGCAATAGAAGAGTGAACAACGTTGTTTATTGAATGCGGTTAATATACTACTGCAGGGAGAGGGAAAAGGGGGTGTGTTCGTTGATAAAGACATGGGTGTTGGTTTGGCTTCCATCAATAATAACTTGTGCGCATGCAGAAGCGCGCACACGTGCGGATACGATACAGGTACAACCAAGTTTAAACCTAGACATAGCCAAGTTCAACCTAGCTACAACCAAAAAACGCAATCAAACGGCCAGCTTCGCTGTGTCTTGAACTTTGCGCGGCGTACTGCAAGCTTTCACCTTTTTTTTTTTTGACCTGGCCCAACGTGTGCTGCAGGTCAGATTTATGTCTACCTATATGTCATGATGTCGTTCAAGATAATGGCTCTTGTGGTGGGCTGGTATTATGAACTCTTCATGAACGTCGTTTTCAGCCCATTAGCAATAGCAGCTTAAGACGAGCAACAACAATCAACAACTAGTCTACGCGTATTTAAATCTTTGTGCGCTTTACCCCTAGACCTCATCTTTCTAATGTATAAAATCATTGTCATTTCTTTCTTGGTTGTATTCTTCGTCGCTTTGCCTGATATGTCTCCATTATAAACGGTGCTTTCACAGTTGGTAGAGGTAACTGTCGCTTCCCATATCCTTCGCCTATTTCTGCCTGGAGCTTCGTTCTATGGTCACGCTTCCCCCCACCGCTGACATTTGCCAAGACGACAGGACCCGTGAGGCACTGCTGTTGTCTCTTCATTTTCTTGCAACATTCGTAGGGACAGTTAGGACAGTTAGAAGTCTTCACAGGCTTATACAAGTATGGAGACAATGGGAGGACGGGCTGGACAACTATACTATGGCGTTAATACTTTTGTAGCGAAGAATACGAACGCCATAGCGGGTCACGCTCTCCAGCCCTTTCTAGTGGGTCGATCCCTCCTGCGCTTTCCTCGAGAAACGCCGCTCGTGCTGAGAGCTCGGACCGTCAAAGAACGGGCGGCCCAAACGGCTGGTGTCTAATAAAGGCCTTTACACTTTTAATCAATAGGAGAACCCACAAAAGATACTCAATGTGCCCTTCTGCCTCTATGATATAATTAAATCTTGGTTGGCGAACTTTAAATATCACCTTCCAGGCAAGATGGCCTTCACCCAGAAGCTGCATGATATGTAATGCTCACCCGCGCTTTGTACAAAGTTTAATATAGACATTTGTCGAGCATGCAGGCAAACCTAATGCATGTCGTATTGAGGACATCCTGATCATCCGCAAGAGCATCGACTTCAGCGTGCTGCCATCGGAGCTCATTCATGACATCAAAAAATAAACAGGTTCCGTCGCATTCACAGCGTTTGCTGCTTAAAATGCCACCACAGACCAAGCCGTTACCGCCACATGTCACCGTCTGGAGGTGTCGCGCGCTGTGTGGCTCCTCACACTATAAGTAGTACAACTACTATTACAATTTTATCATCAAACGCTTCGCTAAAAGGTGCTTGACATGGTTAATTCTATTGCAATGGTTTCTTTTTGCAGGCATCCAATTCGAGGGACTGTAGAAGAATTTCACCAGGACGAAAATTGCAAACGCCCTCAAGGACTAGAAGATAGAGTTTGCAGGGAAAGATTTACATGGACATTTAATGATGGCATATGGAGTCCTTTTCAGCTCTTAGTTAACGTTACTGTTACGCACGTCGGTTTGAAGAACGAAACCTTTCTGTTGGACCTGAACAATGCAACGTTAATCACGAGACCACAGCGGCTGGGGTTAAACGTTATGAGAGTGGCGTACACCCGACATACGGTAAGCTATTATTTTTTTGTGTGTGTGTGTGCTATTCATGTCTAAATTTCGCTGGGTCGTTTACCAACCGCTGGCATTAAATTGGTAGTAAGAGCATGTGCAGTGGGACAAGTGCGTTTTCAGTATTGGTGTGACATTACACAGCATAGGCCTAAGTTGATTCAGATGCGCCTAGCTTTTTAGCGCGGGTGAGCATTACATATGATGCAGCTTCTGGGTGAAGGCCATCTTGCCTGGAAGGTGAGATTTAAAGATCGCCAACCAAGATTTAATTATATCCTAGAGGCAGAACGGCACATTGAGTGTTTTAAGCCTTTATAATAGTATACCAGGAATCAAATGATTTTAATAATACCGCAGTGTGCCTACGTTGCCTTGAACAAAATCATGCTACATATCTGCCTCATGGCATACAAGAGAGTTTCGGTTATCTGAAAGACGCAGGCCACATATCGACATAGTTCGAGAATCTGTCTTGATAATCGGCTTGTATAGTTAATATAACTTGGAATGTATCACTCTCACAACATCGGACAGAAAATCGAAGGAATGCTCGTATGTTTTGATATGGGGTTTATTGGCTTTAATCCCGTTAGGTCCAGCTCAAAGAGCACCCGAGCAGTTCCAGCCAAACGCCAGCGCGAGGCAAAACCAGCGACACCGACCCTTTCGTCTTTCTCTTCCTCACTTCAGGAGCCATGCGACCACAGCGACGCTTGTGCTAACTTCGTCATTACAATGGCCCCACGAGAGAAGACTAGCCATCCTGGCGACTCACGGTGACGACACGATAGAGGGATCGTAATACGGTTTAAGCCGGCTGAGGTGCGTTCTCGCGACCACGACGCCGCAGATCGTCAGACAGCGTGAGAGGTTCGACCACATAGTTTACAGGAGATGTACAGGTGACGATCCGGTAGGGTCCGTGGTATTGAGCCAGCAGCTTAGACGAAAGACCGGGAACGTGAGGTGGAATCCACAACCAGACGAGGGAGCCAACATGGAAAGTGGTAGGGCTCAGGTCGGTGTCATGTCGATTCCGCTGGTGGGCTTGACCTTCCGTCGTGAAGGTACGGGCAAGTTGGCGGCATTCTTCAGCGTACCTGGCTACTTCTGATATGGGTCGATATTCAGAGGCGTCAGGTTGGTATGGCAATACTGTATCGAGCGTGCACGAGGGTTCTCGTCCATACAATAAAAAGAATGGTGAAAAGCCTGTGGTTGCTTGAGTCGCGGTATTGTAAGCGTAGGTGACAAAAGGGAGAACCATGTCCCAATTGGAGTGGTCCGACGCGATGTATGCAGTGAGCATGTCGCCAAGAGTGCGATTGAAGCGCTCAGTTAATCCATTGGTTTGCGGATGGTACGCAGTTGATGTACGGTGGACGACGTGGCACTCGGCAAGCAGAGCTTCGACCACTTGGGAAAGAAAGACGCGTCCTCTGCCACTGAGGAGTTCTCGAGGAGCGCCATGTCGAAGCACGAAATTGCGCAGGATGAAGAAAGCAACCTCACGTGCTGTAGCGGCAGGAAGGGCGGCAGTCTCTGCATATCGGGTAAGATGGTCAACACCAACAATTATCCACCGGCTTCCAGACGTAGTGCATGGGAGTGGGCCGTAAAGGTCGGAGCCGACCAGATCGAAAGGCCGCGCAGGGCAAGGTAAAGGCTGAAGAGCGCCGGTCGAGCGTTGCGGAGGAATCTTGCGTTGTTGGCATGCTTCGCAAGCACGGATATACTTTAGGACAAAGCTGTACATACCGCGCCAGTAGAAGCGTTGGCGCAACCTTGCGTAAGTTTTCAGCACGCCTGCGTGAGCACTCTGTGAGTCGGCATGAAAAGCAGCGCAGATGTCGGAGCGCATGTGACGAGGTATTACGAGAAGCCACTTGCGACCACCCGGTATATAGTTGCGGCGGTAGAGCAGGTTGTCTCGCACGGTAAAATGAGAGGCTTGACGGCGGAGCGCGCGGGAGGGCGGATTGGCGGTGGAATCCGACAGAAGGTCGAGAAGGGCAACAATCCACGGATCCTTCCGTTGCTCCGAATGCATGGACTCGACGTTGAGCGCTGAGATAACGATGTACTGTGCCGAGAGAGACGCTGTATCGGGTGGTAGAGGAGAGCGAGAAAGGGCGTCCGCGTCGGAATGCTTGCGGCCAGACCTGTAGACCACTTGGATATCATACTCTTGAAGCCGCAGGGCCCACCGACCGAGGCGGCCCGAGGGATCTTTCAAAGTCGACAATCCAGCAAAGAGCGTGGTGGTCCGTTACGACATAAAACGGGTGGCCATAAAGGTAGGGTCGGAACTTGGCAAGAGCCCAGACTATAGCCAGGCACTCTTTCTCAGTGGTTGAATAGTTGGTCTCGGCCTTTGTGAGGGTTCGGCTCGCGTAGGCGACAACATACTCGTGATAGCCAGGCTTCCGTTGCGCGAGCACCGCACCAAGGCCCACGCCGCTTGCATCAGTGTGCACCTCCGTAGGCGCCCGGGGATCGTAGTGCCGGAGAATCGGAGGAGCTGTGAGCAGCTGGCGTAGCGTCTGGAATGCGTCATCACATTCACGAGACCAGTGAGACATGTCGCTGCCAATGGTGAGAAGTCGCGTCAAAGGTGCGATAACGGTCGCGAAATTGCGCACAAAGCGACGAAAATAAGAACAAAGGCCGATGAAGCTCCGGAGGGTCTTCAGTGACGTCGGCTTAGGGAAATCGGCGACAGCTCGAAGTTTCGCAGGATCAGGGAGGACGCCGTCTTTGGACACAACGTGGCCCAAGATAGTCAAGGTGCGAGCTGCAAAGCGACACTTTTTGATATTCAGCTGAAGACCAGCGTTTTTAAGACATGTCAAAACTTGGTGGAGACGTGAGAGGTGCGTCGAGAAGTCTGAAGAAAACACGACGATGTCATCCAGGTAGCATAGGCAAATGTTCCATTTGAGACCGCGAAGTATGTTATCCATCATGCGCTCGAAAGTTGCGGGCGCATTACAGAGCCCGAATGGCATGACGGTAAATTCATATAGCCCATCAGGGGTGACAAACGCTGTCTTCGGTCGATCGCATTCGGCCATGGGAACCTGCCAGTAGCCTGATCGTAGGTCCAATGACGAGAAGTACTCAGCGCCTTGTAAACAATCGAGTGCATCGTCAATGCGGGGTAAAGGGTAGACGTCCTTCCGCGTGACTTTGTTTAGGCGGCGGTAATCGACACAGAAACGAATAGAACCATGTTTTTTCGCACTAGCACAACTGGAGAAGACCACGGACTCTGGGATGGTTGAACGACGCCACGCTCGAGCATGTCATTCACTTGATCGTTGATTATACGACGCTCCGCCGCTGAAACGCGATAGGGGCGTTGTCTGAGGGGAGAGTGGGACCCGGTGTCGATGTGGTGGGAAACACTGTTCGTACGACCCAAGGCGTGTTCCGTACTGTCGAACGAAGAACGGAAAGTATCTAGGAGAGACAGGAGTTGCTCGCGGTGCTCGAGGGAAAGGTTGGCGTCAACGCATGAATCAAAGACTTCGGTAGCCAATCGGGAGCTTTTCGGAAATGGTGTCATGGCATCGAGCGAAAGGCCAGAAGAGGAGCCAGGAACGTCCAAACACTCAGACATGTCAATAGGTTCGACACAGCCGAGGCAGTCGTCGCGAAGCAGAGTCAGCGGGTATTGGAACGGGTTGTCCACTAGCATAACTGTTGTACCAGCGGTTACGTCAAGAACGGCGAATGGAAGCGGTAGAGATTTGCGGTGAAGAAAAACAGATGAAGGCGTGAACAGTACCGAGGCGTCGGGCACCGATGGACACAACAAAGCGACTGGTGTTGAAGTACTTGGTTGCAGATCAGTATCGGCGGCGACAATAATCTTTAAGGGGGCAGGAGAGGCGGCAGGCAGAGTGGTGTTAACGACAGACAGAGCAACTTCGGCACGGGCACAGTCAATGACGGCACGGTGGCGCGACAGAAAGTCCCATCCCAGGATGACATCATGGGAGCAGGAAGGCAGAACAAGGAACTCAATTGTGTAAACTATGTCCTGAATAACGATCCTAGCGGTGCATGCGGCTGAAGGTTCGTGGGCTCCGTGGTGGCAGTACGAAGTACAAGGCCAGAAAGTGATGTGGTGACCTTCCTAATCTTACGGCAAAGAGTCTCACGTATGACGGAAACCGCAGCGCCCGTGTCGATGAGTGCAAATGTAGCGGCTCCTTCAACCTGTATTTCTATAATGTTTTGCGGCGATAGCGGAGGTCTTGGGCATTTCGACAAGCGTGCAGCTCTTGCCTCCAAAGCTGCAGCATTTAGTTTCCCTCGTTGGAAGGCGGGCGACGACAAATCGGCGATATCGAACGGCGACGCGGTGATGGTGAACGACGGGGGCTGAAGTTCTGACGACCGGTCCAGAAGTTCGGCGATGGGTTCGAATCAGCATGCTGGTGGGATGCAGGTACCTGTGGCTCAACGACGACGTCCTGACGTGGCAGGCGACGGCGACAAAAGTGCGCCACATGTCCCGCGATACCGCACGAGAAGCATATCGGCCGATTGTCCCGCGTGCGCCAGGGATCTTGTGGCCGGAAGTACTGAGGGGGCATTTGAGGGACAGGGAGAAGCGCTATGCGCGGTGGCGGCGCCGAGTAGGGGAGTGTCGTTGGTCTAGGACGCGACACGACTTCAGCGTACGTCAAAGGTGCAGCAATCTGTTAGACTGGTGGAAGGGCCTCTGCAACCTGCTCGCGGATGGCCTGCTGCACGGCCGAGGACAAAGGTTGGACAGGCTCCTGGGTGAGAGAGAGCAGCGAGAGCTGGCGGGCCACCTCTTCACGAATGAAGGCTTTGATCTGAGGCAGCAGAGACCCGTCATCAGCCTGTCCGTGAGCAGTCACCAAACCGGAAAGGGAGGCCACTTGAGGAACAGTTTGGGGGGCGAGCGCTCGTTGCCGGCGTAATTCATCGAAGCTTTGGCAATATGTGACTACGGCTGCAACGGTGGTAGGATTCTTGGCCATGAGCATCTGAAAAGCATCGTCTTCAATGCCCTTGAGGATTTCTTTAATCTTATCTTCCTCAGTCATCGTTCGGCTCACGCGGTTGCAGAGATCTATGACGTCCTCGATGTAGCTAGTGAAAGTCACGCCCGGCTGTTGCGCTCGGTGGCGAAGGCGCTGTTCAGCGCGAAGCTTTCGCACCGTAGGACGGCGAAATACCTCCGCGAATGCAGTCTTAAAGTCATTCCTTGTCGCAATGGTTGCTTCATGATTGCGGAACCCGAGGTGGGCGACACCCGCAAGATAAAAAATAACCTTGGTGAGTTTTGTCCCATCGTCCCATTTGTTGTGGTTGCTCACCCGTTCGTACGACGAAAGCCAGTCGTCGACGTCGGTATCAGCGGTGCCACTGAACACAGCCGGGTCTCGTTCACGAACGGCACCACAGGTGACTTGCACAGTTGACGAAGTGGGTCGCTCACCGGCGTCGTCTGGCATGGTCGTGGGGGTAGCGGAGGGCAGAGTGCGGCTGCGGAGTTCCAGGGCGAGTTGTTAGGATAGGTGGGATACCCAGCACTTCCACCAAATGATAAGGGGTTTATTGGCGTTTAATCCCGTTAAGTCCAGCTCAAAGAGCACCCGAGCAGTTCCAGCCAAACGCCAGCGTGAGGCAAAACCAGCGACACCGACCCTTTCGTCTTTCTCTTCCTCACTTCAGGAGCCATGCGACCACAGCGACACTTGTGCTAACTTCGTCATTACAGTTTTTACGTTTTAACGACAAAAATAGATTTTTGAATGCACTGGTGTCATAACAGCAATCTGATTACACAGACAGAATTTTGTTCAGTAAGGCGGTATAACATGATGAGGTGATCGTGTTATTGCGATAGCAATTATATGGACACTCCAAGCGCATTTCTGCCGTCGCCGTCGTCGTCGCTGTCGTCGTGGCCGTGAGGTTCCGTATGAAATCCAATGGCGATAAAATCGTCGCCGCGTGCCGTATGCTGTATGTGCGAGTGAAAGCGCGCGAGGGACGCGCGCTTTCACGGAGAGCGAACGGACGACGAAGAGCAAACGCCACTTCTTCCGTCGTGCTAAAGGCCGTGGGGGATGGCAGGGAGGGAGGGAGGGAGGGGAGGCGACGTTTGGCTGCTGCACCAAATGCGTATCTTGCGACCGGGCGCAGGGCGAACTGGCGACTCAATCTCTCACGCCAAAGGAGGTAAGCGGGAACGCAGCGCGGGAGGAAGGGGCCGCGACTTCTACTCTGCCAACAACTGCGTACTTGTACTTTTCGCGGCTGAGGGCTGCCGCCCGCGCCGTATCTCGAAAGCGATCTCAACTAGAGATGGGCAAAACGGCTCACTTCAGGGAGCGGCTCGGAACGGCTCAGCTCACTGAAATTAAACGGTTCATTTGAACGGCTCACCGGTTCACTTAAACGTGTAACCGGTGTTATGCATATTCTATAGTTATCTGGCTTTGAAAAAAAAAAGCGATATATGGATAATTTTATAACCGTGTTGGTATTTTCGCTATGTTCAGAGAATATTTTGACATATATTAAAAGCGTGAATTTTTAGTTGTAATGAAACTTTCTTTTTCTGATATTGGGGATAAAATGCTTATGATACTGTGACAGGCAGAATGCGACGTACTTTATTCAGAAAAAAAATATGTAACTTCATCGTCATTACAGAAGCTTGTACAGAAGCATTACAAAAGCTTGTAGAATGTACGCAAGGCGGCGCCTTAAAGTTTCCTCTCGCGGTGCGAGTAAGCAGCGAAGTCAACAAGAGATGGCAGTGCCGGCACTTGCGTCGCTCAAGCGCCGACACTCAACAGCGATTACGTCAATATTCATCAACGGCGAATATGTCAATATCATCTGCCAACCGAAGGTTTGCAGATGATATTGTCCTATTCAGCAACAATGGGGATGAATTACAACAAATTATTCAGGACCTTATTCGAGAAAGTGTAAGAGTGAGGTTCAATATTAATATGCAGAAGACAAAGATAATGTTCAATAGCCTGGCAAAGGAAAAAGGTATTCAGGATCGCCAGCCAGCCTCTAGAGTCTGCAAAAGAGTACGTTTATCTAGGTAAATTATTCACAGGGGACCCTGATCGTGAGAAGGAAATTACGAGAAGAATAAAATTGGATTGAAGTGCATACGGCAGGTATCGCAAATCCTGACTGGGAGCTTACCACTGTCGCTGAAAAGAAAAGTGTATATTCATTGCATTCTACCAGTGCTAACATATGGGCCAGAAACTTGAAGGTTAACAAAGCTCGAGAACAAGTTAAGGACCACACAAAGAGCGATGGAACGAAACGGGTTACGCGCAACGTTAAGAGACGGGAAGAGAGCGGTGCGGATCAGAGAACAAACGGGGATAGCCGATATTCTAATTGACATTAAGAGAAAGAAATGGAGCTGGGCAGGCCATGTAATGCACAGGATGGATAACCGGTGGACCATCAGAGTTACAGAATGGATACCAACAGAAGGGAAGCGCAGTCGAGGACGGCAGAAAACTATATATAGGTGGGGTGATGAAGTTAGGAAATTTGCAGGTGCAAGTTGGAATCAGATAGCGCAAGACAGGGGTAATTGGAGATCGCAGGGAGAAGCCTTCGTCCTGCAGTGGACATAAATATAGGCTGATGATGATGATGATGATAGCCACTACATTTTATGCTACGCATAAGAGACTTTTTACGACATTACAGTGTTGAATATGGTAATACAGTATCCGCATATCTCAGCACGCATTGCCACAAGCAAAGATCAGAAAGCCGGCCCTATTTCATACTCATAATTATTCAGGCATGCAAGCAAACAGCCTGTGACTTCACATTTTCCTATTATAATGGAATTGTCTGTACTTTTCAAATGTTTCCATTAGAGGCGTATTGGGTGGATAATTTTGATCAACTAGTGTTTTCCCCGCGAGATGTAGTCGCGCTTCAATCGCACGACCAATAATTGATGTCGCTGATCATTGTCTTGCAACCGTATTGAGCCTCGCCTTCGCGACCATGTGAATTGACCTTGATGTGGGCATCTATGGAAGCTTCGCTACCAGCTTACATCTACCTTGTAAATGCCGCGTCTGCCTCTGCTGCTAATCGAGCTGCCCGAGCAGAGGCTCAGCGCCGCCGCCGTGATCAAGGGCCCTGTCGTTCAGGATCAAATTGTTTGCCTCAATATATCGCGAATCCAAAACACCTAAACAGCTGCGCTCAAAATTCGCATTAGGTAGTATCGTAATCATCGGTAATTTTTTTTATTAATTTAGCGCCTTCAGAAGCATCTTAGAGCATTTTCACACCATAAAGGAAATAAAACTTGCTACAGTTAGCACGCATTCAACCCATATGTCGCTGCGGCGGTGCGGTTTATTCCAGAACATTCGTCGCTTTGCAATTCTAAATTCAAATAAATTATACAATAGGTTTCTGCAAATGGCCCTAATTTATAACAATAGACGTAATTTGAGAACCTAAGAAAACCTATGATGGTACCGCTAAAATCTAACTCGCCCAAATTTAAGCCCTGTCACTTTTGCTCGCTGTTTGTACGGGTTATTCGGTTTACATTACAAGGTGAACCTTTTTTTTTATTCACAAATTCTCCAGTTTGCTTACAGAAAACCAGAAGGGTCAGGACTAAAGGCGCTAGAAAGCGCCTGACTGAGGCCCTGACCCCTGTACAATCTGCGCTCCAGCGACGCAATCAGGACAGTGTAAGAATAAACGAAAAGGGAGTAGGGGAAACGTGAACAAGCAAATTAAGCAGGCAAGTTCGAGAAAAACATTATACATGCAATTTAAGAAAAACAAGCACAACCATGTGCAAACATTAAAAAAAAACAGCATGAAACACACTTTGGGCGAGTAATAAGAAACGTAATTAACCATATTTTTAGTACTGCTGTTCCAGTTCTTGACGTCACGAATTGCTACAGTACGCATCCGGGAACAAATATAGGAAACAGGGAAACAAAAACAGCCATTGTTCATTACTGTGTCCTACATATAAAAGCGATGTACTATTCACTGGGCTCCAACTGGCATGAATAAACATTTAGAGCGAAAAAACACACATAATCCACACACATTGTCGATGGTTTCCGCGTAATTTTTTGTTGTCTTTGGTACTCAGGCTTCAAAACATAAATTTTCCATCAGAATTATGAATGGTAACCGGACATGCCCAGCCGAACTTATTTGAGAACACCTAAGTACGAATTTATGAAAGCGCTCCTATTGTCCTATTACGGTGTCAACGGGCGAGCTAAATGAGAAAAAGTACGCGTTTGATAATGTCTGCTTGACTTTAGAATTTCGATATAAAATAACTCATTTGCGTGAGGCATTTTTTTTTTATTTAGCATTAGTTCTTCAAGTAAACATGTGTTCTGTGCGCAAAATGTCCCTGTCTGCCTCTTGACTGCGGGAACCTGTGGCACGTGCGCAGTTTAGTAAATTTACATTTCTCTATTCTGACATTTCTTTTTTATGCTTTTTTCAGACATGTTATTTCCACGCTCAAGTTAAGTTTGACGGGTGGTTTGCATATAAAATCAAGGAAAAAAGAGGAGATGTGCCTGATTACTACCCTGTAGGCATCGGCGAACTAAATGGCTGGGCAAAAGGACTGCTTGGCGATGGTCGATCATCTGTTAAAATACAATATGTCAGGCACATTTCAACGCCTATTAGTATGTACTAATCAAAAGAAGAAAGTGCGCAAAATTAAGAAAGTGTCAACAACAATGTCCACCACCGAATTGAAATAAAGATCTTACCTGCAATGCGAATAAGCTATTATGTCACAGGTTTCGTAAAGTGGCCTTCGGTGATATATTCTCTTTGAAATAATGTTTGAAGCTGAATTACTTGCGGATCTCTCGTGCGAATTCGCGTGCCTCTTGAAACACGATCAAAGTGTGTACTTCTAAACAAATCACCTTATTTCTCACTTGTCAATGGGTAGGCCCAGTCGTTGTTATCAAAGACTTGCGGCAGGATCGTTGTTATCAACAAGAACCCTTGCTATTACATAACCGCGCTATTTTTCCCCCTCCAATCATGGGATACTTGCCACATTATGTGCCGATAATAAGGTTTATGCAGAAACTATTTTCTCTGCAATACATGACACTAATCGTTCTTATTGCGTATATACTGGCCGTATGTATAAATTATACGTAGGTGTGTGCGAATGCCTAATAGTATATTTGGCAAGATATATAGAATCGAATGAAAAACGTGCTAACGAATATCGAATCCAATATCGCATATTTCAAAATTGTTCACAAATACTATAGCTTACAAATTTTTGGGAGGAAGAAACGGTTTTGGACATGCTCTGGAGTAACATAGCAAGAATGTAGTAAGCTATTAGTAACTTATGCACATAGAAATCAAGATATATATTACGGTCTACTCTTATTAAATTAAGGATACACCAAATGAGCATACCAACACAGTTCAGTTATTGTATAGGAAGGTCTGGAAAATATTTTTTTTTTGTCAATAGAATTTGACAAAAAAAATATTTTCCGTGGGAACGGCTATTGTTGCCGTTCCCACTGACCGCGTCACGTTCTCGTTTCGATCGGTCCGGTCAACCATCCTATAGACCCAGATGAACCTTCTACCGACAGAGGTGGCCACGGCCGACGCGGCACCATTCTGCGAGCCTGCTGGAGTTTGTGGATGCAAATGGGATTGCCGCCTTGTGATCGCCCGCTACAACGCTAACCCCTTTGTTGAGGACTGCCACCGGTCCGCTTCTGAACATGGAGGAATCTACTACCTCTCACCCTCTCTCTTCCACAGTCCACTTTCACTTTCCACTTCTCTCCCCTCACGACGCTTCACCATGCTCCCTCAAGAGTTGCAGAATTAAGCGTTATTTCATCCTATAGCTAACTATTATCATTCATTCTGCGCATTGCGGTGCTCGGTTGAACAGCAGAGCCAAACCAATGCACGATTGACTGGGCTCAGTCCAAAGGAGTGCACGAAACAAAACAAGTTTGTTTGTAATTTGCGATTGAGCGTACTTCTTCGTTAAGTAACTTAATGAAACTTGGAAGGAGTAGAGTTTTATCCTAGCAGAAGAACATGGGGCTGTTCCTTTCACTCCCTTATGAGCCTATGTATTGACAGCAGACGAGAATTACACAACTTTTACAACATCACTGTGAACTACCTCATAATGAAAAGTAAATGAAACTAGGCGCAATGATAGAGTCGTCTTACTGGCCAATTGTCACATATTTTTGGAAGGATAGTTCTGATAAAATAATAATTACAGCTGCTTTCTACTGACCATTCGCGATAAAGTTGGTTTTGCCGCAAGGGGTTTTTGTTCACTACGCGGACGACACAGCGCTTAACACTTGAGCTCAACGCTCACCCTTAACGACTTCTCATAAGCCGGGGTTGTCTAATTCGCGGCTCGAAGCCTAGCTGACCGAAAAACCAAATAATAACATGCCGCAAACCGAGCACGTTCTTATATAACATGGCCCGAAAATTCTAGCAACGGGCGGAGGCGCTGCGACAGGGAGTGGGCGCCAAAGCGCGCTCTAAGTTGCTTCTCTTTTCCCCTTGTCTCCTTCAAAGAGCTCGAGCCTTCTCGAACCTACTGTCCGTGCGCACGCTCCGTCTTCAAGGTCGCCGGGAGAGGAGAGCGTGGGCCCTGCTCTGGGACGCGCTCATGAGTTTGTTCGAAACAATTCTCATCTTTGTGTTAACGCCTAAAACACCGGGCGTTACCCATAGCGACCTTACTGGTCGCTTCCAGCGAGAATTATGTACCTGATTGACCTATATATTGTATATAGAGAAACAGACAAGCCGTCACTACAATTTCCTGCTTTACTTCTCACGTCCACTCCTCAGCTTCTCTTCAGTTTCCCCCACTCGGCCACACTGCGCTGGCTAAGACGAACCGAAGCAAGCACCGCGATGTCAGTTCTGACGGAGAACCTCTTTTTTCAACATGGACACTTTAGTAAGTTGTACAACTCACAAACATGCATTCAGGCCCAGCCATTCCGTGATCATGAAAGGTCCGAAGGTCCCTTATATTTTGCACATAATCTCTTGACTGCGCGTCGGCGCTGGCCGCCACACCTGGTCTGCGACTTCGTACGTTCGCGCTCGATTATGACGGCGAAATTAATAGCGCTTCTGCACCTGGTGCGTGCGGGCAGTTCCCTTGTGTGCCTCGGTTCGTATAATGTTCAATGTCTGTCTTACCACGGAGTGTCCAGCATATACGGGCTTGTCTACGTTGCGTGATCGTTTCGATTTCGGCAGTTGTCCGTACACACTTGTTTATGGCGGCGTCGAAGCATAGCTCTGAAATGAAGTGTTGACGGTATACGCAGCTGCTTATTTGCATGTGCTTGTCCCAGTCAGCTTCACTTGGTTTATTGTTTTTGTAGTGCGGACACTACCGAGCTTGGATGGTCTCATTTGTCTTTTCGGTTCGAACATTGGCTCGCGGATGGTAGGTTGATGCAAAGTGGAGCTCGACTCCTGCCGCAGAGAGATAGGTCCGGAGCTGGCGGCTTCGGAAAGTGGCTGCCCTGTCCGAGGTCAGTTTTCTTGGTAGACCAGGCTTCCATTCGAATCGGTGCTGCAGGAAACCAACGACGAAGCTGGTGGCGAGAGAAGTCACGAAAGCAACCTCCACGAGTTGCAACAAGTAGTCTAATGGCAAGTGTGATGTACCGGTTCCCAACTGCTGTGGTAGGGAAAGGCGTCGATACAAGCGCTGTCGAAAACGGCCCCTGGCAGTGGAATTGACGTGAGAAAACCAGGATGGCGCCCTGCTAATTGTTTGTGCTGCTGGCACACTTCACAGCTCGCCACGTATGAGCGAATGCTCTTTTTCATTCTTGGCCACCAGAAGCGTTCTTTAGCCTTCCTCAGCATCGAATTTAGCCGGCGTGTCCTCCTTCGGGTGTGTCATTAATAGCGCGCAATATTTGGGAGCGAAAAGGGACGGGAAGGACCAGGAGGCGTTCGTCTCCCCGATCCTGTTACCAGTAGCGACGGTATGGAGTTCCCTTCCGCATCACAAACTTGGAGTGAGTCATTGTGACCGCCAGCGAAGTGGTTTCATTCTGGTCTCCACCTTCGCGTAGGGCCTTCGAGGTGTCTTGCTGGGGAAATACTATCCAGCCATATCCGTTTCTGTGCCAGCCATCGATTCCCGGGTTTCGAGAAGGAGCGTCAGTGGCCCGGTTCAGAGCCCCGGCGCTGTCGCACGTCGTAGCTAAACACTTGATGGCGAACGGTCCACCGTGCGAATTTGTGTTTCAGGCGCAGCTTCGATAACTCCAGGCAATCGCTGAATTTCCTGTCACAATTATGATTTTGCCTCCGAACAGATAATGTCTGCACTTGTAGTCGGCACCCCAGGCCACCGCTAGACACTCGAGCTCGTTAGAGTGGTAATGACGCTCAGTGTCTGATAGTTATCGACTAGCGTAAGCGACGATGTGCTCCGCTCCACGCGAGTCGCGCTGGACAAGCACGAACCCAAGGCCAACCTGGTTGGCGTCGGTAGGTACCTTTGGTGTCCATTATTCATTGAAATTAGTCAACACCGGACATTGAGTCATATGGTGCTTCAAGACCTGAAATGCGTTTTCCTAGCGCTGACCTCATTAAAAAACTGCGCCTGTCTTAAGGAGGTCTGTTAGGAGAGCTGCCGCTGATGCGCAATTTGAAACAAACTTTCGTAAGTAAGACGCGGTTTCAAGAAACGAATAGAGTTGTTTGACACATGTCAGTGTCGTATAGTTCGCTACCAGTTTTTCTCTCTCTAGGGAGCGGTTGGACGCCATGCTCGGAAATGTTGTAACCCAAGAAACAGATAGAAGTGAGTCCGCATTGACATTTATCGCGCTTCATCTGAAGCCAGAATAATACAAACTTTATACAACAGCGTCTAGGTTCCGCAGGTTTGTTCGTTTGTTGTGCCCATGGCTACAATATCATAAATATATACGATGCAGGCTTGATCCTTCAGTGGACCTAGCACGGTGTTCATTGCGCATTGAAAAGTGCTTGCAGCCGTGTGCAACCGGTAATGCATACGATTAAATACGTACACTCCCGAAGGAGTACAGAAGGCTGTTTTGAAGTTGCCCTCTTCTGCGACATTTATTTGCCAATATCCGGCAAGCAAATCAAGAGACTAAAAGTATCTAGACTTTCGTACTGTGTCGATTGCGTCATCGATGCGGGGCCGTGGGTAAAAGTCGCATATCGTACGCTTATTCAGCTCTGGATAGTCAACACAATACCGGAGAGTATCAGCCTTTTTCCGGATGAGTACAACAGGTCCAGCCCAAGGGCTACGCGATGGCCAGACAATGCCGGCTACTAGCATTTCATATACTTGTTCACATTATAATTGCTCGCTCCTGTTTTGCGGTGTATTAACGGTACGCATACTGGCGGGTGACTGTCCGTGGGAATGTGATGGAGAAGCAAGCGAGTTTTGGGCAAATTAGCAGTAGTGCCAGCGAAAAGCTCATTCTGCCTGTTACGAAGAGGAGTGTCCGCATTGAAGGCTCACTTCACAGCACTGAGTCGGTAAGGTTGGTTACGTAATTGAGGGGAGCTTGTTCTCAGCATGGTTCCAGGGGAGCTTCTCCTCAGCATGCCTCGTGGTAGGAGGCTAAGCCGTAGGTTCACTATTCGATGGAGGTTAGATGGTAGGCTCAGCAGAGCTTGACTTGACCATATTCAGTAGTTAGCTGCACGTCCCCTGATAACGAGTAGTAAGCACCTAAAATAAGGTTGGCTGGCAAGTCCTCGAGGACCGGGACTGCGTTCATAAGCTCGCTTCCCGCAACAGTACGAATTTCGATATCCATGGCGCCAAGTGGTAGTACGCTGCCCCCAAGGCTACGCAGAGGAGTATCAGTCCATGGATCAATAGTGGAAGGTGCGTGCCGTTGAAGCAGTGATGTACGCTCAGCTCTGGTGTCTACCAGCGTCCCTTAAGTCTCCGATGCAATCGACGTGGACGAGCAGCATTCGAAGTGTGCGTGTCTGGTACTGCATGCGTTGTCGTGAAGCTTTCGGAGAGTCGTTGGAACAGTGGCGAAGACGTCCAAGGAGAAATTTGCGCGTCGCCGGCTGAAAGCCTCGTGAACATCAGGCTCGAGCACAGCAGCTGTCAGACGGCGAGTTCTCGTATCTGCCAAGTGCCCTGTCGTGCGAACGAAAGTATGCAGTGCAGTTTCCGATGGTAACACTGACAAGATGGCGTTATGAATGGGGTCATATATGCCGTTGATGACGTGTTGTCCTGGCTACTGGTGAGAGCCAGGTCAAGCTACAAGCATTAAAGGTCGTCGTTTCTCATAAATATGCACCGCCAAGTCTTCATCGGGGCCTTGCCGGCGTGCTCTCATCTGCATGAAGTGAATACCAAAAGCGTTTGGAAGGTTCTTGAATACAAATAGCAGCGCTGCACTCCAGCTCGCCCAAGAAGAATAGTTAGGTCCTTCAAAAAGTTGCCATGCTCAAGCCACGCCACCGAGACGCCCTTCTGCGATGGAAGGTTATTCGTGTTTTCTCCTGGGGAGGAGGGGGGGTGGTGTATTCTGTAAGAGTCCACCTAGTGGACTGTCCGTTTGGACTGTGTCAGTGGTTGACGCATATGATGACACGATCGATGACCAAAAACAACTTGATTTATTTACGACGCGGCCGCCGAGATCAGCATCTCGGCGGCCGCGTCTTCACGCCTCGAACGCTCGTCGTCACGTGATCTCCTTCTTCCCGCCTCGCTCGCCAGTCGCTCGAAGTATTTATCTCGCTTGCCGACAGATGCAGCTAGTCCCTCAGCTAACAGATGTCACCACTGGCTCCAGCTGCGCGAGCGAGAAGGAGCCAGCCAGTCTACTCACTCGTGCAGCTGGGGCCAATCGTCGACAGTCTAAATGGACAGTCCACTACGTGGGCTCTTACAGAATACCTCCCAGGCGTCAGAAATGGCAACGTAGTTCACGGTACTTACCCACTCGAAGGGGTCGTCCTCGAGCCCGTGAAGCTCCGGTAGAGTGGTCTCACTTCGCCTTGGAAGCGCGGCGCTTTGGACGACTGAAGCAATGGAGCTGGACATACCATGCAGCTGTTAGGTCAGTGTAGAGAGATGCAGGACGTTCTCAAGAGCGCTTCCGGTGACGGAAGCCACGAATGAGGCTTGGACGCAATCGCCGGGCTGTGTGTCGAGTGTGTTGCGTTTAAGAATTAGAACCCGGGAATAAATCAGGTCGTTGAAGAATTATTTGCGACTGCGCCATTGTAAAGAGAAGCACACAAGAGGCCAACCCTGCGATTACCTTCTTTACTCTCACTTCTTCCTTCTCCGCTTTTTCTCATCAGCTTCTCCACGATATGTATTTTCTGTTTGAACAATATACTAACCACATAGGCTATTGGTCTAACTATTCTTACACATTTATTGAGTTGTTTCAATTAAACTCATCTTTGATTGATTCCTTGATTCCTCTCATGCCTTCACAATGCTCACGCCTTTCGTTGCTTGAAGGACCCTCTGCGCACAAACACTAGCGCTGCTGCTGAACAACTGTGGGCATAGCAAACCGTAGTCTAAGCGGAACAGGTAGCACACTTGAAGCTGCAAGTGCTGGTGATTTTCCTTCTTTGTCATCTCGTGCCTCTTGCAGATTCGACGCCTGCCATGCCGGTGGCGGCGCTCCTGAAAACAAGAAAGAGTTTCACAAAACGAAAAAGAAAGAAAGAAAAAACAAGGAAGACGGCAGTACAAGTCCTGGTGCTTCAAGTATAAGCCTTCGTCCTGTTGTCAAGACGGGTCTTCGTCCTGTCGTCTTCCTTGTCGTTATCCTAATTTGTGCAGGTCTTCGTGTACTCATAAACATGTACCAACACGTGCATCAAATTACTCTGCGTCGCTCCTGATTACACCACCGTTCTGAGACACCTAATAGCTGCTGGGGCGCTGTTTATGCTGCTCAGAAGAAATTGGCTTGCGTGCTGGGCCGCGCCAACATGACAACCCCGCGTATTCTTACAACACCCTCTGAGGAGCTTGAGCTCGACGCTTAACGTTGCTACCGTCTTCAATGCTTCGCCCTTCAAGCGAAACTGCCATTTTTGGAAGCAACAGAAAACTAAGTCAACAATATATCTATGAAGGTAAGCTGCCCAGTAAAATCAAGATCAAACCGTGTTCACTAGGCGTTGTTTTTGGTCAATAGAAAGAGTTAACATAAAAGTAGTCCGCTTATTTTCAAGTAAAGTTGATTGATAATTGTAGGTGCTTGGTAGTTTAGTGTTTTCTTGCCCTAATTATTACATGCTATGTGGCTTAATTGTATCTTAATCCCATAGAAAGCACACTTGCTGCTGGATTTATCGGAAATACAAACTGCAAACGATTACAAATGTGGAAATACAGTCATGACGTACATTTTCCTTGGTGATTTCATGGATTCAAAAGAGTGGTGACGTGGGCAAGCCTCGTGGTTCATCATAGATTCCTTTTCTCACAGAAAATCGTGCTTCTGAGTTAAAATGACTTTTAGATAATTACTGCACAACGTCCTTCTTCGAACAGTAACACAATATAATGAAGCACGTGTTCACAAAACGTGGCAAGTTTCAACCATGCCAGCAATAAATTCGAAATATGGTACAGTCAAGCAAACCTTTTTCTAAAATCAGGACATTTCTTTCTTGTGTGAAGTTTCAAGCCAAGCTTCTGGTTCAACATTGCACTAACTTGAGTTTCCTTAGTCGCCTCCAATTGACTACACTGTGAAACAACTTCCACATAGAAGCGTTTGATCATACTTCAACAACGTTACGTAGTATGGTATGGTATGGTAAAACTTTATTATTGTCCCTCGGAACGCGCGTCAGCACGTAGCGGGCCGCTCCCACGTCGGCACAGAAAGGCCGAGCCTCTCTGCTGCGTCGCGGGCCCGATGGACAGCCCATAGCTGTGCTTCAAGGTCGGGGCTGCTTAGGGCAGCCTCCCATTTGGTCGACGTGACATCGTCGCCGTCGTGTAACGCGGGGCACCGCCAGAGCATATGTTCCAAGTCAGCTAGGTCTGAGCATAGCTCGCAAGCATTGGTCGATTGTATGTCTGGGTATATTCTGTGTTGAGGTTGGGCGGGGCGCCCTTGATCTGCCCCATGTGTGCAGGGAACCAGATGAACGTTACGGAGTATGCCAAAATAAAATAGATTTACAAATATACACAGGGAAAAGATGCATACAAGATGCGGATCAGCAGCAACAGCAAGACTTTGACGATCACCTTCTTCTCTGTATTGCCCCAACGCTTCCTTCAGTGCCTGTGAATTATATGTAATACTATCGAAGCAGTGTAATACTTGCAGGAAAAAGACTTGTCAGCCGTTATCAAGATGTGCCGTATTCTTAAACTATTATTTCGCTTTTTCGCAACATGTGTTTTGTAATGAAATGAAAATACTATATGCGTATGGCCTGTTCACATACTTAGATTCGGTGTTTCAGGTATGTCAGCATTATCATTTATGCGTAACCAAACAATCCCGAGTTCAATAATGATTTTAATGGAATTCGTCCTAAATAACCATTTTCTCGGAGGGCACATGGCGTCTGAAGAATTTCACAAAGGGCCATAAGTGGAGACACAATAGGAAGTTCTTGAATAAATTCGTGATTTTTTAAAAGATCGAAAGTGCACTTATTCAGTGTTATAGTGGGGAAAATTCTGTTTGGCCTTAAAACAATTTGCACAATTCATTTAATTTTAAGATACCCGTACGGTGAGGAAGTAATTATGGTGTACTTATGAAAGAAAGTGGAGAGAATTCTGCAACAGCCCACTGAAAAAGCTTTGAAAAGAGCAGCTGAAAACGTAAAGGTCCGTAATTTTATATATGATATTCTTCCCATCTTTGTACAATAGACGCGCGGGCGCTCTATTCATATCTCCTGGATAACTACCACTTTATAAATGTGATTTCTGAAGTAGCATAGATCGTCTCTACACGCAACGATCACATGCAAAAGAACATACATGTTTCTGGGGAACTACGTTAATACCATCCTACATCGTAATAACTTAAGTTTATCACCTTATAAATATTAATGTTCTTTGATGAGCAGTAGCTGCCCATATATACAATGGAATTTCGTACATGACTGATAATATGATATTCTACTTAAAAAGTTGCGTACATCTTTTCTACTAGTGTAGACCACCAGCGTTTGCACGAAACGTCTGCCTGCAGTAGCGGAAACGACATACACATTCGTTTTCTTATTTCCTTCCTGAAGCTGCTGTGGCCGAACCAGCAGCAGCACTGGTGGTGTTTTTGTAAGATATTATGCTTGAAATACTAAGGGCATTTGGTGTCATTGAAGGACAGCTCGAAATTTACAAAAAAAATGTATTTTTGCGCTGCTGACGTGAAGAAAAGAAAACAGTGAGGCTGTGTGCGCAAAGGGGAAAGTCCGGCGCACAGCATCAATCAATCAATCAATCAATCAATCAATCAATCATTCAATCAATCAATCTTTTATTTCAGCATCAATGAAAATCAATGACATTTGGTGTGTACAGACAAAAAGCCATTATTCAGGCTTGACAGGATCTGTACCCCCGGGATTGGCAAACAAGGCACATGATTATACAGTTCAGAAGTGCAAACGAACCAGTCTGGATAATGTACAGAAGATAGTTGTTTTCACTCAACGGTCATAAATGTGCTAGTAAAGTCGCAAATGCTAAAGGCACTGATACTGCCATCTTTATGCAAATACAAACAAGATTAGTGAACGTGTTACATGGGAAGCTCTGAATATTAAGTAGCACAGGTAACTGGTATTTTAACATTTGTGTGCCATAATTTGTTCGTGTTCTAGGCACCCTCCAGACTTCGCGTACCCTCAGAATGCGCACATGCTCAGCCTGACTTAACCCAGACAATTCTGGAAAAAAAAAACGCGTCGTTGTTTTTCGTATCCAATGTATATCGTTTCTGTAACATTGAGCGGTAAACCTCATTCCCTGGTAATAGATTGAGAGCCTTGAAAATTGGTTCCGTGTGTGCGTCGTGTGCAGCATTAACGATGTTTCGAAGTGTTTTTTATGGAGTTTGTGTAGTTTTTCAGTGTTAGCTTTGGTGGCCGTGCCCCAAACTAAGTAACAGTAAGATAGGTTGGACAAAAATAGCGATTTGTAAATTAACAACATTATGTTCTGAGGCATGATGTAAAGAAATTTGCACAAGATGGCTACAGTTTTTGAAAGTTTATTTAAGGTTACGTATAATTGATCTGTCCACGTCATATGTTCGTCAAAAATGACGCCAAGGCTTCTAGCTAGGCGTGAAACCCTATAGTTGATGACCTTAATCGACCCTTGTTGATGATATTCAGTCCCTGGTTGATGATGACCCTGGTTGGTGATATTCAGTCTTTTGTTCTGAGGGCGAAATAACACTGCGTTTGTCTTTGTCGCATTTAAGTTCAATGAATTGGCAACGCTCCATGTGTAGATTTTTCTTAGTGCTGCGTTGCCTTTTTCTACGAGTTTTGAAGGGTCATGACCTGTAATAAAAATACTTGTGTCGTCTGCGTAAATGACAAAGTTAGTGTTAGCACAAATACTTACAATGTCTTTTACGTATAAGTTGAAGAGTAAAGGGCCCAAGATGCTGCCTTGAGCCGCACCAGCAGTAACTGGCTTGAATTCGGATAAGAAGTTGTTAACAGTGACTTGCTGCCGATGGTGATGAAAGCAAGAAGAGATAAGTTTTAGGAAATTACCACTAAAGCCATAATGTTGCAATTTCTCAAAGAAGGAATGGTGATTAATTGAGTCAAATGCTTTTGAGTAGTCAATAAAAATGCCTTGTGTACATAGATGATCTTCAAATGACTGCAAGATAAATTCCTTTTGACTCAGAAGGGCCGTTTCAATTGAACAACCTTTCCGGAAGCCATACTGGCAGGGTGTAATAATGTTATGCTTCGTCAAAAAACTGGACATGCGTTTATATATAAATTTTTCAATGCATTTCGAGAACACGGGAATTATTGAAATAGGCGTATAGTTAGAGAAATTATTGATATCACCGCCCTTGTAATCACGGTTACTTTTGACAACTGAAGTTGTTTGTGGAAAATACCAACAGAAAATATAAGGTTAATTGCATGCTCTAGAATTGGCGCGATAGTATCGATAACATATTTTACAGGTTGCAAGTCATCAACGTCGGTACACATACTGTTTCTGAGTGACATGACAGAACTTACAATTCCAAGCACGGTAGTGGGAAACAAGAATGCACTTTCCTGTATTGGTGTTCTTAAGTACTGGATGCATTTGGGATTTTTCTTACTTTTTACTAATGATGCGAAATAGTCGTTGAAAGAGTTCGCTAATCGTGTATCTGTTAATGTGTCGCCTTTAATGTTAATTGATAAAGTGGATTTTTCTTGGGGGTCGCCGTGGAGCACATTGTGCAATCGTTTCCACACAAGGTGTGGCCTTTTAGGTACCTCGGGCGAAAAATATTACTGAGGTAGGTCTGTTTTTCTTCATGTAGCTGTTTGTTGAGCTTATTCCGGAAACACTTAAAGGCAAGCAGGTCTGTTAGAGCTCTTGTTTCTATAAGCATTTGGTACAGTTTGTCTTTTTCTTTCATATTCTTTAGGTGTTCCCACGTGACCCATGGTTAACAGGCTTTCCGAGCTCGCTTTCGTACTTTACGTGGAAAACGTTGGTTGTACACCCCCTTAAAAACCTTCATGAGCTCAATATAGGCTTTCTCTGGTTCAACAGTTTCGAATACTTTGCTCCAGTCAGTGAGACGCAAATGAGAGCGAAAACGTTCCAGAGTGCACCAATTTATCTGCCTGTAAGTTTTGGTAGACGGGTACTGTAACGTGTTGGAGTTGCGGCATAGCCCCGTGCACTTGTTGGTACTTGTTTAATAGTCCAACTCCCCCAGCCCCCTGTTGCAGAATAAATATAAGTAAACAAAAAAAAAGAAAAAAAGCACAGCGGCAGCGGTTTGTGAGAAATCTCGTGACAAAACTTTATGTTGTGCTTAACATAATAACTGCGATGCACAAGAAACTGCCATAGGGATCTCGTTCAGCTTGACCAGATTGAAAAGCATTCCAAATTAAGTGCTCCGCTAGATAATCAAGGAATTACAGGCTTATATCACTCACTGACACGAGGCCAATCTCGGGTTGTATACGCTAACGGAAACACAGAGCAGCACTGCTATTCAACGGAGCGGACGTTGCTGGCCGCAGTGCAAGAAAACCACAGCCAGTTTCTTTTAATACATGCTATTAGGAGATTTTGGGGCCTTCAGGCAGCATTAGCTACTGTTTTATTGCGATAGCAATTATATGGACACTTCAAGCGGATTTCTGCCGTTGGCGTCGCCGTCATCGTCGTCGTCGCCTTCGTCGTCGCCGAGAGGTTCCGTATAACGTCCAAGGGCGATAAGATCGTCGCCGCGCACCGTACGTGCGAGTGAAAGCGCCGTCTCCCGCTGCTGTGACCTGACTTTTTGTTGTCTGTATTTAGTGTATGAGAGCTTACTTTAAGTTTTAGGGTGTCTTACGTGATATATGTTGTGATTTTTATTTATTATGTGTGAGTTGACTTTCCTTACGGAGGTGTTGTGAATTGTCTGTTCTAGATTTATGTGAGCTGACTTCATGTTCAAATTTGTTTTTGTAGTACTTTGTGCTATGAACTATTTCAGTGCATTTACGTCCCCTGACTGTCTGGAGTTTTCTCGTATTTCTTACGTTTAGTTTCGGGTTGTTATGTCATTTTTAGTATATACTTGCTTTGTGACAAAAATAAATGTAGCAGATTCTACCCTAAAGGCGAAGCATCAATTGCGATAGCAAATTAGTCGAGAGCTATTCGGAGTAGGGATAGTAGTTTTATCGGCTACATAAACTTCGGCACATTCGCTTACTAAATGAATTAACAAGTGCGGTGTCAGCGCGCACAAGCAAACACGAATAGATCACACTCGATGACCGCAGACAACCACCGTCAAAACGGTGCAAGCAAGCGCAGCAGCCGCAGCGAGCGAAGCTTCGTGCGGTCTATCGCTTCAACGGAAACTGAGCGGAGAATGCACAGCGCATACAAAGGTGAGAGCCGTGTGGAGATCGCTTTCAAGATACGGTGCGTGCGACAGCCCGCCGCGGATCAAAGTACAAGCGCCGTTGGTGGCAGAGTTGAGGCTGGCCCTCCCCCTCCTTCCCACGCTGCCTTCCCGCTTTCCTCCTTTCGCGTGGGAGATTGAGTGGCCAGTTCCCCTTGCGCCCGGTTGCAAGATACGCATTTGGTTCCGCAGCGCAGCGTCGCCCCTCTCCCTCCCATACCCACGGCCTTTCGCTCGACGGAAGTCGCGTTTGCTCTCCGCCGTGCGTTACCTCTCCGTGATAGCGCGCGTCCCCCTGCCGCTTTCACTCGCACATACGGCGGGCGGCGACGATTTTATCGCCCTTAGACTTTATACGGAACCTCACGGCGATGGCGACGCCGACTGCAGAAATCCGCTTTAAGTATCCATATAATTGCTACCGTAATAAAACGACTGCACGCGGAGCTGGAACATCGCCACGTCCGCGTGGGTTGTGCGGGTGGTGGGTGGAAGATCGCCTGCTGGTGGAAGGTCGGGTGAGTTCATATCACGTCTGGGTCACCACTGTAGCAACACCACACCAAGACAAGACGTCTAACTTCGAAACCTAACCGCCAGCCATGTCGTGCTCGCGCGCAAGCCATGAACCGCGCATCTCTATTTTCTTCTTCCTCTTATGTTTTCTTATTCTGCAAGCCTTTTAAAGCTGTCGGAAGAGCGTGCTACAGATCCTACTCTCTTCAAGTGGAGAGCACTTCTTGAGTTAAAGGGGCCCTGAACCACTTTTTATCGAAGTGGAGAAAATAATTTAAGGGGAATACAGGCTGTTTCAGAAATACTTTGCCGCAAAAAGCACGTCAATGGGTTTAGCAGAAGCGGAGATATTGGCAATCAAACACGGCCTCCACTGTGCTCCGGTTCCTTCTTCAATGTCTTGCACTACAAACGCTACGGCGGAGTGGGGCTTGGCCGTAACGCTCCGCCTTCTAACTGTCATCGTGGCGCGCAGTTAAAATTTCGTTTTGGATGTTAACGTAGACGCCACGACTTCCTATTTTAGTGCCTACGACGCGCTAAACGTAAGCCAAACGCGGTTGTCCTCAGTGAGCCGCAGTGCGCTTAGCCAGTGGACTCGTGGCGGCACACCGCGGCGGTCGCGGTATCTACAATGGTGACTTCGCGCTCCGCTTGCGAGCTCCACGCATCGCCTATGACAGCAAAACTTGGCTGAGATGTTGACAACAGCGTGTGCTACTCTCGGAGTCGACTATGTTAATTCACCAAGCGCGAGCGGTGGCTCTGGGCCCCTTTAACTAACCTGTTATCCCTGCCCTGCATATAACCTAATACTTTCCCATTCTAAAGGATGCTTTGGTTGGCACAGAGTACGAAATCTATTTTCTGGTTAGGTTCCCCCTATTTCGCTTCCAAAAAAAATCAGGCAAGTTGGCACTCGGTCGCGCAAAGCTTAGGCAAAGCGAAGCTTACTGGCTTCTACTGCTAGGTATGAACTTGGTTTCTGCTAGGTCTTAACTTGGTTTAACTTAACTACGCATGCAGGAAGGTATTCTCGAGCGATCATTTTCGGAGGTACCTTCCCTTTCGCGACATTTCACGTGACTAGCGCTGGACGCGTGGGTGTCTACGAGCTGCAGCGCTCCTGGCATGCCACAAACGCAAGCAGGCTAACCAAGTTTGGTACAGTTTGGAACGCTGTCGCTTGGCGACGCCTAACGCGTTGGCGACATTTCGCGTGACTAACGCTGGACGCGTCGGCGCCTACGAGTGACAGCGTTCCTGGCATGCCACAAACGCAGGCAGGCTAACCAAGGTTGGCACAGTGCCATGAACGCTGCTGCTTGCCGACGCCGAATGCGTTGGAGGCTAGCCGCTCGATATTGCAGGCTAGTCGCTCGGCTTGGATGCTAGGCGCTCTGCCAGTTGTGTCTTGAGCTTTGCGCGCCCTAGTGCAAGCTTTCGCCCTTTTTTTTGCCCTGGCTCAGCACACCACGGAGAGAAGAGAGGCAGGGGTCGGGAAGGCAGGGAGCTGGCGAGGAGGATACCACGTGCGCATGCACGCGGTCTCAAATCAATGTTATAGTTGGCATTGCCTCTTCCCCAGTTGACTTTCTCCGTACTTTTACACTGAAGCCGTCCATAACTACAGCGTCCTGCGTTATCACCCTTCTGACTGCTAGTTAACCGTCTTTATAGAACTGTTCCCTGTTCCAATATAGTGACTGGGCTTTAGAGCAATAGCATGGTGCTACTTTCAATATGTCATTTATCCTTACTACCACCGACTGCAGTTCTTTAATTAATCCTGTAAAATTCACTAATGCTGTCCTCAATTTATTTATGAATTAAGCTTCATGCCACTTATTCTCTCTTATCAGGAGATCCACGCCACAGTAAGCTAAGCAATATTTCAGGCAATATCTGATAAGTCTTGAAATTCTTAAGCACACCGAACATTGCTGTGTTCAGTTTCCCGTATTTTCTTTTTGGTAAGGGTTCCTTGAGCAAGGGCAGGTATCGAACTCCTTTATGTACGTAAAAGGGTAATATTGCACGCAGCTCCTCAGAAGAAAAGATACCGAGAAAAGCAGAATAGGGCCTCAATACTGGGTGTGCGAAAAGTAACTGCGCAATGAGAAAATAAACAAGAATATCCTGATATTCCTAAATCACATCACAGCTTCACTTGCGATATGATAGCGCAATATCTCTATTTTATCTGGTAACGCCTGTGGGGTGCACATAATGAACGGTCGTACAATAATAACCCTGATATACTGCAAGAGCTACAGACAGCCATCAAGCAGCGCATGGGAGAGATAAGTCCAGCAGCCATCCCCCAAGTGTTTAACAACTTCGTGTGCAGACATGTCCAAGCAAGTGGTGGACACATTCAGCATCTACTGTAGTGATCACAGCACCGCCAAGAGTAAAACTTAAACTTTACTTCAGCAATGTCATTGCGCAGTTACTTTTTGGACAACCGGTATCGTTTCAGTTCTGACAAACAAAAAAGCATGCGCAATTTATTAGTTTGACTACTTTCTGTCGAACACTCACTTGTTGAACGACGTGAAGCAATCATCTCTTTCCTTTGCTAGTTCACGGGCCATCAAATATAGTTTCCTGTGACAGGAGTAATTTTTCTCGCCAAAGTATAGTGTCTTTTTTTTTCTTGAACGGCCCGCATTTCTGAGCAAACCGTTCGTCAGTTGTGTGACGTAAATAAAAGCAAATTATAGCAGGTTGAACGTTGTCTTGTTTTGCAGACATTCGTCTCTCGTCCTGCCATTATCGTCACGCCTTCGTTGTAAGACAGGTTTCGCGTACAATCATCGTCACGTCTTTATTATTAGTCAAATAACGTCATCGAGTGGTCCTCATACTATCCACAGTACCATCGACAGTCACCGTGAGATGAGGTCTGCCATAATGTTCTTTTATGCCTTCATTTTGTTTAGAAAAATGTCATATTGAATAGCCATGTTCCACACTTGAACTGCGAAATTGTGCAGTTTCCATCTTTAACATTTTTTTGAACTCCACGAGAATTTCGGATAATAGCTAGAGAAATATACCATGTTCTGTTTGAAATATGTTTAGTGGAACTATTGCTGTGCTGCAGTTTAAGGTTTCTTCAAAGCTCCTCTTGATCTTGTTGAAATCCTTGGTGTAACCATCCAATATTGTATTGTAGACGGTGATTCCTTGAAAGACTAGTGAACAGCACGTGCGTGCCCTATAATCTAATTTGACATTACTTGCTGAGCAAATTCTGTGTGTTGGACTTTATGGAAACATTATATGAACTATGGGTCAGTGCGTTGCAATAGTTTTTGTAGCGTTAGCTACACTGGCCTAGCCAAGCCCGTTTCGCGCGGCACATCAAGAGCCGTGCTGCGCATGCGCAAGGATCAGAGATGTCACACGGCTTGTGCACCGGAGCCACCGGAGCCGGCACCGCCGCCGCCGCGCGCGACTCACCGCCGCCGGTCTGCGCATTCCAGAGGAGTGACGTCGTAGCCGTGGTAGACGCACTGGCGCCGGCGCGCGCTCGCTGTGCAGTCGCCGTCTGACACTGCGCTGGAGCCGCTGCGCTTCTGACTGGCGTTTGCCAGTGTGGTATAGCCATGGAGAAGGAGAGCGCAAATGCTGCTCAACAGCGCAGAAGAACGGAGAAGCTTGACTCATCGGATACCGAAGTAGTTGCCTGGCAATTAGCGGTTGAGCGTAGGAGGAATGAATACATGTGCCACATAATACGTATACCGCGTGTGTGTCATTGGAGCAGCAGTAAGCATGACAATCAAGCTAATCCTTGACAATCTAGACAACCAGGAAAGCTAAGAATAATCAGCTGAACCTTTGCTAACGCTACGTATATCCTGGCATAGCCGAGCTAAGCCACTGCAACTTTTTGCCTGTTATTTTATTATTAAGTCTTATTTGTTTCATTATTTCTCTTAGCTGCCTTTTTTTATGCACTGTTTGTATTGCTTGCTCTTTTTTGTTTTTGTTTTTTGAAACGCCAGAAAACCTTCACATATTTTCTCAATATGTGAAGGTTTGACAAAAACAAAGTGATTACTGTATCACATGACGGTTTTCTGGCGTTTCATTGCAAAACATGTACATGTCACCATGTTCTAGAAGACATCGCTAATACAGACACGAATAAACGTGAGTGCGTAAGATTGATAAAAGAAACCGGCCACATCCCTTCGGCCGCTGACCAATGTATATGCAAACCTTCACTGTGACTGACCACGAAAGAAATGGATTCTTTGCGCATGCATTGAGAGCTGACTTCATTTGCAATGTATCATTTAGGCTTTCTTGCTTTTTTATAATTATTTAACGGTTTTGATGATGATTGTTGGAGTTCTTTGGCGCAAGGGCCAGATGTGGCCAAAGAGCGCCAAGGCGATGATAATGACTTCTCAATGGTACATGAATGGTGAATTATAAGGTGTTGATAAAACAGATGTGCATGGCTGTAAAGAGGCCTAAAATAGTCACAGTAAAATGCGTAAAATCTATTGATACTACGAATATGGCAATGACTAATGAAGTGTGCTATGGATACGAGGGATGCATGGTGAAAGATTGATGATATACTAAAATACGTCAGAGGCTAAAATTTTCAAAAACACTAATGCCTTAACAGAGCCCTCGAGATGTAAGGGCCTGGAGGCATGTGCTATACTGAGCTATTATCACAGTGGCATCCTCTGGAGAGAGGATGCGCTACGTATTTCTTGGGCTTATAACATGCAAGACAACATCATTCAAAAAAGCGAGGACTGCTTTGGTAATGAAAAGCGGTTCTTTACCAAGAAACATAGCGGGATGGAGAGGGATAGAAGAGCGGTATGCCAGAGGAAAATGTTTCTTCCTCTCTCTCTCGGCTTCCCTACACTCCAGGAGGACGTGAAGAACGGTGAGCCTCTCGCCACATCTACCACAGGTTGGAGGATCATTACCATTCAATAGAAAATTGTGGGTACCATATGTGTGTCCTATTCTGAGGCGACAGAATAGGACATCAGTTCGCCGTGTTTTTGATGCAGAGGGCCAGAAACCTAACTGTGGCTTAATCAAGTGAAGCTTATTATTTGTTTGCGCATCCCACAAACGTTGCCAGTGGCTTCGCAGTTTCTTGCGCAAGAAAGGTTTCAAATTTGTTACAGGGACAGCAGCGGTAGAATTAATAGCGTGCGATGTTATTGATGTGGCCATTTGGTCGGCAAGAACATTACCCTCGATGCCTCTGTGCCCAGGCACCCAGCATATTATGATTTGTTGTTTAGATGCATAAACAGAGCAGATCAGTGAGTAGAGGTTGATAATCACAGGGTGTTTGTTTTTGCGGCATCCTTGACGCTTTAACAACGCTTAAAGAGTCGGTAAATATTACAGCCTTTCGAAGTTTCAATCTATCAATGTGTTTCACCGCCCATAGTACTGCATAGGCCTCTGCCGTAAAGATACTTGTGTGGGGATAAAGTACATCGGATTCCGAGAAGGACGGACCAACTGCCGCATAGGCAACGCCAGCATGTGACTTTGATGCGTCTGTGTAAAATTCAGGGCAAGAGTATTTCGATTTTAGTTCTAAAAAGTGCATTTGAATGTGTGCATCTGGCGCACGTTTTGTGACTTCAATAAACGATGTGTCACATTCAACCAGCTGCCACTGCCACGGCGGTAGCAGCTTCGCTGGAGGCATTAGGCAATGTTCAAGTAGTGCAGCACCCATTTCTTCACTGAGCTTTCTCACGCGTAGCGAGAAGGGCTGCTTCGCTGTTGGTCGGTTATTAAATATTGTGGCACATGTGGTATCGTTTATGGTAAAATAGGTAGAATGTGTACGGTTTGAATTTATTTTAAGGAAATATGTAAAGCTGGCTTAAGTCCTCTGAAGGTGGAGCGACCACACGTTTGCTTCCACATAAGGACTTTGTACGGGGCTTGTCCTGAAGGCCCCAGTCGCGAGGCGGATTCCCAAATGGTGAACAGGATCCAACATTTTTAAAGCACTGGGTGCAGCAGACTGATAGACTATCGCGCGGTAGTCAAGTCGTGAGCCGACAAGGCACCTATACAAGTTTAAAATGCATTTCCTGTCACTGCCCCATGTTGCACGCGACAGCAGCTTCAATAAGTTCATTGTTTTCAGGCACTTAGCCTTCAAGTATTTGATGTGCGGAACGAATGTGAGTTTCGAGTCCAATATGATGCCGAGAAACGTGTGCTCTTTGCTTACAGGTAGTGTGGTACCAGACAGCTCAATAGCAGGGTCTGGTACTATTCCTCTCTTATTAGTGAAAAGGACGCACGTGCTTTTCTGTGGGCTCAACCTAAAACCGTTTTCATAAGCCAATTTAGCCACTTTATTTAAGCCATGCTGGACATGTCGTTCGCAGACAGCAAAGTTGCACGATTTAAAACCAATCTGGACATCACCTACATATACAGAGCAGAACATCGTTCGTGGAATAGCCGTGCGTAGAGAATTCATTTTCAGAATAAACAGTGTACAGCTAAGCACACCACCTTGCGGGACACCAGTTTCCTGGGTGAAAGACCTAGACAAGGCCTGGCCCACCCTTACACGAAAGGTACGGTTAGAAAGGTAACTTTGGATAGTACTCAACATGTTGCCGCGGACGCCCATAGCGGAAAGGTCTCGGATAATACCGAAGCGCCATGTGGTGTCATACACTTTCTCTAAATCAAGAAATACAAAGAGAAAAAACTGTTTGTGTATAAAGGCATCCCTTATGATTGCCTCGATGCGGACAAGGTGGTCTGTAGTCGACCTACCTTCTGGGAAGCCACATTGGTAAGGATCTAGTATTCCGTTGCTTTCTAGGACACAGATTAGGCGCCGGTTAATCATCTTTTCGAAGAGCTTGCACAGACAGCTTGTCAAAGCAATGGGTCTGTAGCTACTAGGTAAGGACGGGTCCTTGCCCTGTTTAAGTATGGGGATTACTATAGCTTCTTTCCAAGAAGATGGAATGGAACCAGCAGCCCACATGACATTAAAAATAGAGAGGAGTGTCTTTTGTGTTTCAGGGTGTAGGTGCTTGATCATTTCATACATGATACTGTCAGCACCTGGTGCCGAACCGTTGCAACAAGCAAGAGAAGCTTTAAGTTCAGCTAAACTGAACGGGCAGTTGTAATGTTCATTTCGGGCACATTTCCGATCGAGGGGCTGTCGCTCTGCGCGCTCTTTGAACCAGAGGAATGTTTGTGTGTAGTGAGATGCACTGGAGACATATTCAAAGTATTCGCCCAGACAATCTGCCTGATCCTCCAGGCAATCTCCTTGGATATTCACTAAGGGCGGCGGATTCGTCTCACGGCCCTTTAATTTATTAACCCTATTCCATACTTTTGCCTCATCTGTGTAAGAGTTTATACCAGAAATGTACCTCTCCCAACTCTCTCTCTTTGCACGTCTACGTGTCCTTCTGCCTTGCGATTTAACCTGTTTAAAATTAATAAGGTTTTCGGCAGTAGGAGAATCGCGAAGCAATCCCCATGCTTTGGTTTGATTTTTGCGCGCTTTACGACATTCTTCGTTCCACCAAGGAATGCGGCGCTTCTTAGTCAGTCCGTTAGTTTGTGTAATACATTTCGTAGCAGCATCAATAATAAAACCTGTTAGATATGTTACGGCGTCGTCTACGTTAAGAGCAACAATGTCATCACGGCCTAGGTGTGTCAGCTCTCGGAACAGTTCCCAGTTGGCCGAGTCTACGCTCCATCGAGGTGATCGTGGCATCTATCTCGTTTCGTTGAGCTTAACATAATTGGGAAGTGGTCGCTTCCATAGGGGTTCTTGAGGACGGACCACTCCAGGTATGGCATTAGTGTGCTCGACACTATGCTTAAGTCTATGGACGAGTATGTGTTGTGTGTAATGCTGTAGTATGTAGGTTATTTCTTGTTCAATAAACATTCACCTGAAGAAAACAGAAAATGTTCTATAAAGCGCCCTCGCGCATCGCAACGAGAGTCGCCCCACAGAGGGCTATGAGCATTAAGATCGCCTACGACTATGTATGGCGGAGGAAGTTCATCGATGAAGCTCTGAAATTCTGTTCTGGAAAGCTGATAGGAAGGGGGAATGTAGATGGAGCTAATTGTAACTAGTTTACTAAACAACACTGCTCGGACAGCAACTGCCTCAAGGGACGTTCGGAGGCTTAATTGCTGGCATGCAACGCCCTTATCGACCATTACGGCCACACCCCCTGACGAGGCGAGAGCGTCGTCGCGGTCTCTGCGGAAAGTGACATATTGCCTTAAAAAGTTCGTCTGTGTTAATTTTAGGTGTGTTTCTTGTACACACATCACCTTTGGACTGAATTTGCGGAGGAGTTCTTTAACATCGTCAAGATTACGTAGAAGTCCTCTCACGTTCCATTGTAATACTTGGGTATCCATAATGCAAAAGAAGTTAGTGATGTGTGTACAGAAAGATAGAAGTTAGTTCACGAGACCTTTCCAGGCCCCGTGATGCGTGGTTTTCCTTTCTTCCCGGTGCGCTCCAGGGAGCTGCACCGTTCTTTGGGCGTCTGAGACGCCGGTGGTCAGCTTGAGTCCATCACCTCTTCTGAGGCGGTGGATAGTGCCCGCTCAGCGGGGACGTTCGCGGGGGTTTCAGGCCGAACTGCACGGGCAGTGGCCCTGGGTCCAGCAGACCCGCGGGTCTGCTGGCCCTCGTTGGCAGGGGGCTGAACAGCGCTGGCTGCTCCAGCCGGGGGGGCTGATGGCATGACCGCCGTCACACTCCGTGTGACTGGGGCGGCCGCCGAAAGATGTGGCGCTGCCCCCCGGCGCACCGCATCAGAGTAGGACGGATTAGACTGATTGAAGGCAGAAAAACGCTTGCGCGCTTCTGGGTAGGAGATGTTTAGTTTCACTTTGAGTTCTATTATGTCTTTTTCTTTCTTCCATGTCGGGCATGTTCGTGAGTAGGCGGGGTGGTCTCCGTCACAGTTGGCACAGTGGTTTGTATAAGTGCACACTTCTGAGGAATGGTCTTTGGATGCACATTTTGCACAGGTAGATCGCCCTCGGCAACTTTGCGACCCATGCCCAAAACGCTGACACTTGAAGCATCGGCGCGGATTTGGGATGTATGGTCGTACACGCAGTTTACAGTATCCGGTTTCAGTTGACTCAGGGAGGTTGCATGTACCAAAGGTAATGATAACATGTTTGGTTGGGATTTCCTTATTGTCACGCCTTATCTTGATTCTTTGGACCTTAACCACGTTTTGTTCTTGCCATCCTTCCAACAACTCACTCTCACTAAGTTCCAGCAGGTCGTCATCAGAGATGACGCCGAGCACAGTGTTCATTGACCTGTGTGGGCCCACGGAGACAGGAATGTCCCCAAACGCCATGAGTTTTGACAGCTTGTTGTACTGGAGATTGTCACGGACTTCTAGAAGAAGGTCTCCACTTCCCATCTTAGTTACTTTGTAACCTGAGCCGATTGCTTCTGTAAGAGATTTTGAGACCACAAATGGGGATATCGTACGGACAGTCTTTGTTTCATTTTGGCTGTGTATCACATGGTGCTTGGGAAATGTTTCTGTTGGTTTCATGCGTAAGTTGAACGTTTCATCGGTGCGCCCCCTTTTCAGGGAGCGATCAGGTAGTGCGGGAAAAGCATTTGCCATGTAAAAATGGAAAATTCGGTGGCGATGGTAGCCACCCACCACCGAGCCCAACAAGGGGACGCTACAAACTTAGAATACTTGCAGACGCCAGCCATGCATCGCCGCTATAACCTAATATAGTATACCCAAGGTTGGATAAGTGCACCAGGTTAACCCTTGCCGCCCAGAAATTCGGAAGTGAGAAGAAGTGACAAGAAGACAGGACAGTTGGGAAAGTGAGAGAGAAAGACAAAAGATTGAAGAGGGGGACAGGAAAAGGCGACTGCCGATTTCCTCCAGGTGGGTCAGTCTGGAGGTGCCGTCTATGTGAAGCAGAGGCCAAAGAGGTGTGTTGCCTCCGCCGGGGGGCCTTAAAGGGACACTAAAGAGAAACAGGAAGTTCAGCTGGCATAAAATAGGGACCTTCAGGAATGCATGCCGTTTTTGTTGGGTGCAAAAATATGAGTTATTAGCGGAGAAATTCGTAAACAAAGACCAAATATCTCTTCCTCAATTTCTCTCACCCTAGATTTGGCGCTGAAGCAGTGTCGTCACAGATTGCATTGCTCTCAGCGAATCAGAATGCGCCATGATACGTCACCGCTTGCGTAAACGGCCGAGGCGCTGGGCTGGATGCATCATGGCTGCATGCATGGTCGCTGCGTTTGCGTTCGCCGCGATGGATACCGTAGCTGCCGCTGAACCTTGCAACGAAGAGCTCGCCAGGAAATCAGGACTGCATTTCAGCGATATTCAGTGAAATGGAGCGCGAAATGATCCTCTGTGCTCGAGCGGTAGGTGTTTCCGCGTGCGATGGCGGTGAGCCGCCGGCTGCGCCGGCGGAATGCAGAGCTTCGTTTTCGTCGATGGCAGGCGAAGCGTCCGGTCCGCCAGGCGACGGTGTTCCCGACAGAACAAGCGTAGAAAGTTGTGCACGTACTCGGTATGGTTATTTCGTGGCTTTATTTAATGACATTCAGTACTCACCGAGCCGCCAGTTTGCTGCTGCAGCCCCACCGGTAGGAGGTTTGATGAAGGCCGCATTGAGGGAACAGCTGCTCGAGAAAGGACTGGCCTCTGGGGCACGCCAAGATACTTTCCGAGGGCAAGATTATACACATAATCCGAGGGCGAGAAATGCAGAGAGCACACCATCGGTTTCTCTGGCTCTTTTGCCGTTTTATCATCGGCAGAGCACTGAGCCATTGCGAACGCCGGGGAGCCGGGGCTCTCCGAGCGACGCCACATGAAAGGACACAATCGAGTCAACACTGCCGCTGCCCCTGATCAAGCGCCTTGGGCCATTTATACAGCCCTCAACACTACACACACGAGGCATTTTCTGGCTGTTTCCCGCGAAGTCAACGTTTTTCGAGCCACGCAACACGCAACCAAACACCGTAGAGCGGAACAGGCGCGCGCGACGATGCATTGACCAAAAACGAAACTACGAAACTATCACGGCCGCATGTTTCGCCATGCCATTTTTTCTTATTTATTTAATTTTGTGCTAAACTTGTACTTCCTCGCTTGAAACGGTTTAAAAAGTTGGAAAATGCTGTTTATGTACGTTTAAGGTGTATTTCATTTTGCATTTTATTAACAGCGATAAATCGCTCTCGACCAATCGCGACCGGCCTGCGTTTGTAATCTCCGACGTCACATCACGTAGTGCGTGAATTTCGAAGGGGCGTCAGCACCCATTCTTCAGTTTTTCGCTATTTTCTCGCTTATTATACATCTGTTTGCAGTAAGAATGGTATGGCTGTGATCGTGAAAGGATAATCTACCATTTAAGCTCAACTTCCGGTTTCTCTTTAGTGTCCTTTTAAAGGTCCAAACACCCGGCATCGGCTCAACCTCCAGGACCCCTTTTCCCCAGACACGGCTAAGCCACGCACGGCTACACGCGGGAGGGTCCAACCCTCGTGTGCTCGGGTCCGTGGTGTCGAAACACACCAAACACCTGCTTACGCAGACGCCCCTGCTGGTTATTTAACGGTTTCAAGATTGCTTTCATGCCGTCATGTAAAATAGGCTTTGATATCGGTGTGCGCGTGGTTATGTGTGCATATAAATATGACCGATCCTGGACTCAAAATTTCATTGTTCACATTTAGTGCTGTTATCCGTCTGTCGTGTCTTCTGGAGTCCGTGTTTTGCTGCGCTATGCCAGATAACTATTACATGAGACAACCAGGAGTTTTCAGAAACAATGTGACTATAACAGAGACTTTAAATTCAATGCAAAGGATGGAAACAATAAACGGCCATTATTGTTCACAAGAATACGCAAAAAAGAAACTCAAAGGACAATTTGTACTACATGAAGGGAATACATATTTCTATTTGAGATCGCCTGGCTAATTGAGGCCCGAGATGGTTTTCTCTAAGGACAAAAAAGCAGCGAAGCAAATATTCGGAATGGGATGAGTCATTTGTCGGCTAAAGCAAAAAAAGTGGTCGCAGTTTCACCTGAAAGGCGAAGCATCAATTGCGATAGCAAATTTGAAGAGAGCTATACGGAGTAATGATAGCAGCTTTATCAGCTGTATAAACTTGGACATGCAGCAGCATCGGCAACACGCAGAACTGTTGTCGACGCCGCCGGCGTTTTGCCCGCGTTCGCTCAAAATGCGTGCGGCGTTGGTGACTGTTGCCGGAGCCTCTGATATAAATAGGCACTTGGTGCCGCAGCTAAAGGTCGCCTCCCTTCCCTGCCCTCCCTCCCCCCTCCCACACAGCCTTTGGCGCGTCGGAAGAAGGTACGTTTACTCTACATATATGGTGATTGTAGAGGAGGAAAGAGACGCCTACTTCTGCAGCCCTTAAGGGAGCACAGCGCAGAACGCGCGTTTGTTCTCCGCCGTACGTTCACTCCCCGTGAAAGCGCGCGTCCCTCGCGCCCTTTCACTCGCACATACAGCGTTCGGCGGCGCACGGCGACGATTTCATCTCCATTGACGTCATACGGAACCTCACGGCGACGGCGACGCCGACGGCAGAAATCTGCTTTTGAGTGTCCATATAATTGCTATCGCAATAAAAACCCGAGACAACTCCGCAAATCCTAATGCAACGCGAGTGCAACTCAGCCAGACCTGTAATTAACGCCCACCTTCCAGAAGCGCTTGGATTCAAAGCGGATAGAATCACTAACCATTCAGCAGTCGACATAAGCACGATAAGTCTAAAATATTGGTAGAATAGAAGCGGCGAAGAGACTCATAGAACAGGATCCCATGCAGGAATACGCAATATACTAGACTGATAAACACGCATAGATTGCCTGAGTAGGTCAAGCAGACTAGGTGATTATTTGTCACCATCCGTTTCGAATGGGACACCAATAAATCATCATCCTCACCATTATCATCACCGCTTATAGCTCTGTCGCAGGAGTCATAGGCCAATAATGGACCTTTTGTAGTAAAAAAAGCATACTGGTACGAACGTGAAGCGTTTGTAGGGTATTCAGACAAGTCCCCGTTTTATATGTATAAAAAATCTGATACGCTACCGTAGTTGCAAGCTCAACTGGTGTGAAAAATGCAAATAAAAAAATGAGGCAGAAACGTAAAGGTTCCGCCTGCTGTCACGTTTCTTTCTCATGTTTGCGCATTCGCGCTTTTAAGAGCCGCTGCATGAAGTCATGTTCATACAAACAAAATCAAAAGTTATGTTCTCTGTATCGGGCCCAAAGAACCATATAACATATGAGCACAGATTTATGATATACAGCTTCAACCTTTGTAAGTTAAAGTGAGGCCAAACAAGGCCACTGGTAAAAAGAAATTTCGTCTATTACTCGAACACAAAAACTGGCGTCGAACTCAGTTTGCGTTGAAGCGATAGTCTGCACGAAGGTCACTTCACTCGCTGCTGGGACCGCGCTTCCTCACGCCAGCGTTTTGACGAGTGTCCGCACTCATCGAGTGTTAATTGTTCATGTTTTCCTGTGCGCACTGACACCTTGTTTGTTAATTTTGTTAGTAAGCGAATGTTTGCAACTTTATACGACCGATAGAACTACTACCCTTACTTTGTATAGCTGTCTAATAATTTGTTATCGCAATTGATGCTTCGCCTCTCGGGCAATACTGCTGCTTTATATAGCGATATCCATTATATGGACACTCCAGACGCATTTCTGCCATCGCCGTCGCCGTGAGATGCCGTATAAAGTCAATGGGCCATAAAATCGTCGCCTCGCGCCGTATGCTGTATGTGCGAGTGAAAGCGCTCGAGGGTGAGCCGGCGATCGCGGCTCAATGTCGCGCACGCAAGGGCGGGATGGGGGAAGGAACCGCGCCGTCTTTCAGTCGAGCGCAACCCTCTGGAGAGAGGGTAAGGAGAGGGGTGCATTGTACGCCGCACGGCCCAAGCGACCACACGGGCCCACCGGGCCGCGAGGCTCCGGGGAGAGGGCAGGGAGTGTGGCCGCGGCGTTCTACGCCACGCACGCCTGCCCGGGCGGCTGTATCATGAAAGCCATCTGGGGCGGAGGCAGAGTCCTCCCTGCGCTGCCGCGCGTACTCAATACAGCGTTTTGACAGCGAGTTTCCGCGGTGATCGAGTGAGATGCGTTCATGTTTTCCCGCAAGGTTAGGACGCAACCAAGGGCGGCAAAAAGCTTTAAGACCGGAATGAGCGTCACCTGAAACTAGAATACTGAACGCAGACGGGTCACATTCATAGGAGAAGGTGGCCATGTGCGCACGTACGTTTGAGCACAAAATTCAGTTTGCGTCGTTATCCAATCACACAGTGCAAAAACTGGCGTCCAGTGCTGCGTGAAGCCACAGACGTATCGCTCACACCGACGTCACGTTTCATGTTGATGAAATAATCCTCCATTAATTCCCCTGCCAATGAATCTTTGGTTTTACTGAGAATGCAGATATCGAAAAGATCTGGCTCACACGTCCAGGAATCGCAGTGCATATGCAAATATGCAATAATATTATTCTTGACAGACAGGTCGTGTTCCTTTTCCCTATCATTGACGCAACGGCCTGTCTGGCCTATATATACCCTGCCGCAATTAAATGGAAAATCGTACACCACGTCGACCACGCAAGTCACATGCGCCTTTTTATGAGTTTTATCACAAAGGGTCCGCTCCTGCGGGTCTGAGATGCGTGGGCACAAGCCAGAAAGCTTCCGTGGAGTACTTTACACCTGCTGGCCACTTTCTTTAAATCATGGACTACTTTATGCATGTACGAAACAACTTTTGGCCTTTTTTTTCCACTAGTGGCTTGGCTTTCCGCTTACCCTTCAATTTTTGAAGGAGGGTTTCCTCTACTGTGACGCGATGGAAAAATGGTATCTGGCTGATCGTAGCAGTGCAACTTGACAATTGAAGCGTTCCTGAATTTCGTGAGTACAAGTGCTCACCAACGCCGCCTCAACACACATGGATGCTATTTCCATTTTAACTACCTTAGTATAAGCCGAGTCTAATAGCTCTCTGCGTGAGCGCAGGCAGTACGCCCAACAAATGAGACATCCAGAAAAGAATAGACCTAAATCTAAACACTCCAATTGGTCATCTGCAGGAAGCTCATGCCTAAAGACAAGCCCTTGCCATGTTGTCCAAATAGGGCTAAAAGTTCTTCTAGTGAATTTGTGGTCGTTGCAGAGCGGTTAGATTTTTGTTACACTTTTGTTTCTTATGATGATCGTGTTTACATTCAGCGTAAGGGTATTAGCATTGGTTTCTGTGTCGCGCCAGTTTTATGTAACATATATTTATGTGCTACTGACCGAGAGTTGGCGTTTGCCTTTGACGATACAAAAGTACAAAAAGTTTTTGAGCATGTGGACGATGTCTTGGTGATTTTAATATATAAACTGCGAAACTACGACTTTTTTAACAAGGAAATTTCACTGAGGTGAAGGAACGCATCGGCAAACACCTTGCACGTCTGCACACCAAACGTAAGTGCCTCGACGAAAAGATCCTTACAAGGCTTAATTATCAAATTGAGTCGTTATTTTGCGTGTAAATGCGAATAATCGGCACGTTTCTGAAGGCAGTTCTAAGCCTTTCTTGTAACGGCAAGAAGACGTTTGTCTGATGGAATTCTGCAGTATCACTCGTATCTGCAGATGTGGCACGCCAGACGCCGAGATGCAGATATCATCTGTCTACATCGATATTTCGATCGTCCTTGGAGATTATGCAACAAGGCCTAACAGTGATTAGTTGAACATTGTGGGACTTACTTCTGCCATGCGACACACCTTTGCTGGTTAGATGGTAGGATGTCATTCAATCCTCGGTAAGCATGAAGAAGGATCTATCCTCCAAATAGCTATGAATTCAGCACAATGCACGGGCACCAATGCCCACATCAGTCAAAGCATCGAGGATTGCTTCGCGTGCTAGATTATCATACGCGCCTTTGATATGAAGAAACATCGCCATGGTTAATCCTTTCATGCTTTTTTTGGTGTTGAAAAAATTCAGAGCCCTACCCCTGTCGAGAAAATGTGGGTAAGCGAAGCTTGTGGCAAGACGACGCTGTTGCAGCCCTCCCGCTTCGTATGCCCTAAACTCAGGGTTGGCAGCTCTGCGCTGATGTTTGGCCTCAACATCCCACTCCCGCAACTCGGGTCCGCGGCTATTCGCTGACGTTTCGCCTGGGCTTTGGAAGCCCTCAAGCTAGAATCGGCACGTCGACGACGAACATTTTCCCGAGCGAGTTCCCGGCGCCGTCGTTCAAAGGTAGCCTGCTCCTCGGCGGAACGCCCCACGCGGGGATTCCCATCCGGCCGCCCAAACTGATCTGAGGTGAGGGAAACCCGGCGGAGCGCACGCCAACGCCTATTTTCTTCCCTTTACATCCCCGCGACACACCAAACGATCCTGATTGGTCCCGCATCGGCGCAGCTTTCCCCGCACCTGTTCTTTCTTCCTTCCTTTCTTCCTTTTAAATGCAAAGCATTTCTTGGCGAACATTTGCCAATTTGAAATCCACTTTTACCACTTTCACGTTTATACATTTACCACTTTGAGATCTATCCATCTTGCCACGTACATCTTGGTGCTCTCATGGTCGTTTCGTTAACTTGGTATGTACGAAAATTGGCATAGTATCACAAGAGTGTATGAAGAACATAAATTGTAGGTCATGACATCAATATCATGAAATGTATGTCATGTAGGTCATAAAACAGGCACCTACGTCTTCGTACTCTCTTGGTCGTTTCCTTAACTTGGTATGAACCAAAATTGGCATAGTATGACAAGAGTGTATGACGAACATAAATGATAAGTCATTACATGTGTGTCCTGTAGGTCATGAAACAGCCGCCTATGTATCCGTGCTCTCATGGTCGTTCTGTTAACTTGGTAGGCTCCCCGCACACTACTTCGCATAACGTTGATTCCCACAGGGAGTGGGATCTGCCGGCTTTTTCTTTCTTTCCTTCTTTCCTTTTTTCTCTTTCTTTCTTGTCTCTGGCTCATACCCGCATATCCAATGCAGGTATGCGCCACACGTGAGTTTATTATCGCTAATCGTGACGTAACTGACGAGCATGTGATGTAATTGATGTCATGAACTGTCAGTCATGTTAGTCATACATTCGCACCCTCCCATACAAATTTTACTATATACCAAGTAAACGAGACGAGAGTTTTCGACAGGTTTTCGATAGGGTTTACTCGTGACACCACCACCATCACCACCGCCGACACTTGTGAGGCATCACAAGCTACGCTTGACAAAAAAAAAAATCGCCGCCCGAGCACTCCGTACAGATGTTTAACCAGCGAATTCCTACGGTACATTAAAGTCTTTCTCGATTATTGGCTCCGTATTTGTGTTTTTTAATGAGGTTACACAAACTTTCAACTACGATGGAGAAAACTGACGTCACTGACGGTATGCCCGCAGTCCGCCGTTGTCGCATTGCCGCTTGCGATTTTTCAAAATTAAATTGCTTCAAAATTAAATCTGTCCGTCACGTAGGACAATAAATGGCTCATACCCCCTTAAGCAATGGCACATCATCATCATCATCAGAAGATATTTAATGTCCACTGCAGGAAGAAAGCCTCTCCCTGCGATCTCCAATTACCCCTGTCTTGTGCTAGCGTATTCCAACTTGCGCCTGCAAATTTCCTAACTTCATCATCCCATCTGGTTTTCTGCCGACCTCGACTGCGCTTCCCTTCTCTTGGTATCCCTTCTATAACCCTAATGGTCCACCGGTTATCCATCCTACGCATTACATGGCCTGCCCAGCTCCATTTCTTCCGCTTAATTCAACTAGAATATCGGCTCTCCCCGTTTGTTCTCTGATCCACACCACTCTCTTCATGTCTCTTAACATTAGTCCTAAGATTTTTCGTTCCATCGCTCTTTGTGCGGTCCTTGTTCTCGGGCTTCTTTGTTAACCTCCAAGTTTCTGCCCCATATGTTAGCACCGGCAGAATGCAATGATTGTACACTTTTCTTTTAAACGACAGTGGTAAGCTCCCAGTCAGGATTTGGCAATGCCTGCCATATGCACTTCAACCCAATCTTATTCTTCTGTAAATTTATTTCTCGTGATCAGGGTCCCCTGTGAGTAATTGACCTAGATAAGCGTACTCCTTTACAGACTGTAGAGGCTGACTGGCGATCCTAAATTCGTGTTCCCTTGCCCGGCTATTGAACATTACTTTTGTCTTCCGCATATTCATCTTCAACCCAATTCTTACACTTTCTCGATTAAGGTCCTCAATCATTTGCTGTAATTCGTCTCCATTGTTGCTGAATAGGACAAGGTCATCTGCAAACCGAAGGTTGCTGAGATATTCGCCGTTGATCCTCACTCCTAAGCCTTCCCAGTCTAAGAGCTTGAATACTTCTTCTAAGCATGCAGTGAATAGCATTGGAGAGATTGTGTCTCCTTGCCTGACCCCTTTCTTGATAGGTAACTTTCTACTTTTCTTGTGGAGAACCAAGGTAGCTGTGGAATCCTTGTAGATGTTTGCTAAAATATTCACGTATGCCTCCTGTACTCCTTGATTACGCAATGCCTCTATGACTGCTGGTATCTCTACTGAATCAAATGCCTTTTCATAATCTATGAAAGCCATGTAGAGAGGTTGATCGTGCTCCACAGATTTCTCGATTACCTGATTTATGACATGGATATGATCCATCGTAGAATATCCCTTCCTGAAGCCAGCCTGTTCTCTTGGTTGGCTGAAGTCAAGTGTTGCCCTGATTCTATTGGAAATTATCTTGGTGAATATTTTATACAATACTGAATGCAAGCTAATGGGTCTATAATTGTTCAATTCTTTAACGTCTTCCTTCTTATGGATTAGTATAATGTTGGCGTTCTTCCAGCTCTCTGGTACACTTGAAGTTGTGAGGCATTGCGTATAAAGGGCCGCAAGCCTTTCAAGCATGATATCTCCTCCATCTTTGAATAAATATACTGTTATTCCATCTGCTCCAGCAGCTTTTTCCCTGGTCATTTCTTTCAAGGCCATTCTAGCTTCATCGCTAGTTTATGCTAGCAATGGATCATACCCCCGTAAAACACGGCCTCCCCATTGCGACAGAAGTGAAATTCTACGCTGGAATGATGAGCGGCAACGGAGCCAGCTGTGGAAGGAGACGACGACGCTCGAGCCATTGCTAATGATAATAGTTTTTGCGTACATCCGACACATGGACGAATCGGCAAGCCATATACAGCTTCGCTGTAATATATGTTGCTAATACAAGTACGTAATTGTTGGATGACCGACCGCGCCGGAATCCCACCATTGCATGCGGATTTACCTCATTATGTTCAAAGTACTATTCAAGGTGCGTCAACACCATTATTTCCATTAGTTTCCCAGCGCAAGTGAGAAGAGCAATAGGACGGTATCATGCCAAGTCTAATGGAGATTTAGAAGTCTTCAGGAAAGGTACTAGGCGTCTGGCCTTCCACTCACAAGGAATCAATCTTTCGCGCCAGGAATCGTATCTCTCCAAGAGTACACTGCTGGCTTATTGGCCAAGGTTTCCAGGTGCCTTGTATGCGACTCCGTTGGGCCCTGGCGATGATGACTTCCTACGAGTCGCCAGCGCAGCTTGCAGCTACATAATAGAAAATTTCAGATCCATGCAATAGTCCCAAGATGCCAGAACACCACGCGATGTTGATACAGGCAGTGACGGCAAGCAAGCAATTCTGTCGCAAAAGCCCTTAGCAACGTTAATCTCACATTCTCCTTGATGCAGGGCAATACACCTAAAAGGGTGGTGCTGTTGCGGAGGCGATTATTGGCCGCGTTAATGGAAAAGTACTTGCTTCTGAAACGAAACACCATTTCCTTGGTGTCATCATCGACCCCGATGTGTCTTGGATGCTGCAAATTTTATATATGTTATTTATTTATTTGTAGAATACCTTACAAGGACCCTACATAAAGCCTTGAGCAAGGGGGCATAGAAACAAGTAAACACACAAAAAGTGGCAACTGGCGACAATATCAAGCTCGAAAAAAAAAGCAGCAGCCAGGTGCACAGCTTAAAAAATTAGGAACATTTAACGGCATGCAGCTGTGTATTAGAATATTAAAAACAACTCGATAAGTGTCTAAACAAATGTACAACAGTGTAAAGAAGAAGAGCTTGACTACAATGGTCCATGTATTCAAGCTTATCGGCGGGAAGTCTTGGAGCGCATCGGTGCATTCAATGCTACAGCTATACCATGCTTTATTTATGGGATCGCTAAGATGCAGTGGGATCTATGGGATCGCTAAGATGGGCTGGGTAACACCAGCAAAGCGAACCCTTCGCGCACTCTAGAGTATACAAGCCCAATTTTTACGGACGTGGCTCGACCTCACTAAGTGTGCATATACAGATAGCTAAAATCGCCATAGCTCGTGATCACTCTATTGCAACGTACATTGTAGCCTGATTCGACATGTCGTAAGGATACCCTTTCACCAGCATGTTTTCACAACTAGGCCGCATACGAGTTTTAGCCATCTCCTGACGACTCACGGAGCATCGCTACCAAGGAAATAAATCCCCAGCAGCATGGCCTTCGCGGCCACTGTGGTCTCTGCTTTCACCACGAGCTGCCTAACCATTCCAGGCATCTGAAAGAAGGCACAAATGCCTTCAGCAGCATTGAAGCAGGCAGAATTATTGCTACTACATGAAGTTCACAGTGACCGCTTACAGGTTTATATTGATGGGTGACTCATTCTAGTTCAGCAGCTGCAGTATTTGTCCCAGCAAAGTCTACGCAGGTAAAGTTCAAAACATCGCATCTGACATCAACGACGGCTGTCGAACTTGCAGCTCTGCGTGCAGCAATTCAATTGATAGATCAGGAAACGCCCCAGAAACTTTCTATCTTCTACGATTCCAAGGCCGCCCTCCAGAGTTTGCTATCTGCATTACGCGGTGGACTCCATGATAGACTTGTCTCGAACAGACACAAAGAATTTATCATCGGGCAGTTCAGAAAGGACATGACACGTCTTTCAATGGTTGTCAAGTCATTGTGAGAGCCTTAGGAACGAGCAAGCAGACGCAGCCGCTTGATCTTCACATGATGGTTGCATTGACGTCGCTATCCCGATGTCAAGAACAGATGTAGCACGAAATCGGCGTGCGTTTGCTCGCGAGCTTACGTGGGTTCAATGGAATTTGGCAGACAATACAAACCAGCGCCATTGGTCTCTGAATCCCCAACTGAAGTTCGCCTTCCGCATGGCATACCACGATGAGAGGTAACTCTCATTTGTGGTCTATGGATTGCAGTAGCTTTTACTAATGCCTACTCCTATCTCATCGGAATCGCCAAAAGTGCACAATGTGAACTTTGTGGGTAAAAAGAGGTGACAGCGCACCCTCTGTATGATTGTCGTCGTTTCAATGCACAAAGAAGAGTTCTCAGCACCACGCTCAAAAAGATCGCCAACAAATCTCTTATGAAAGCCAGTATTGGTGGACCCTGGTCCTAGCAGACGTTTGATCGAATACTTTGAAAGCGCTAGTGGGCTTTTTAATCATGCGGGACTGATCAAAAACTATAGCGCGTGCGAACTGATGCGTTCTTTTTATTTTCTCTAATTTTTTCATCCTTTATACCCTTACCCCATCCACCTGTGCCGTGTAGCCAACCGGGCACCTGGTCTCCTTCTGTGCCTTTCACCTATTGTTTATTTTTTCTCCCTCTCTTACCATAATCAGTGTTTAATGACGTTCTCTACACTCTCGCCACTCATACGCACATTAGCGTAGGCTGAGCTTTAAAACGGCAAGCGCGGTAATACTCTGATATATCATTAAGCTTAATAGCAGTGCTGCGAGAGTACCGCAAGACTTAAGGCAGAGAATAAAACATCGCATATCCACGCAGTGAATGATGATGAGTGGGCAAAGCACCGGGGGATCATTCGGGTAACCGTGAATCCCCCGTACATTGCCCTCTCGAACATGCAAATGTGTGACAACATATGTGTACAGTATATACAATGTTGTTTTATTAGTCGTATATGGTAGGACTTCGTTTTTCTGTTCATTAAGACTGCCTTGTGATCAGTGCAGCAGCACAGCGACGCCGGCAAGCGGAGCCAGAGGCGGCGAGAGCGCGGGAAGTGGCGGCAAAACGCCGGAAGCGTTCTCTACCTGAGGTTGGTGGCGTCGGTGCTCGGTTCAAGCGCGAACTTCGCGAGCCCTCAGCTCCGGGTCCGCTTGCCGGCGTTGCCGTACTGCTGCAGCTTTGCGCGCCCTGAGCTCCGGGTCCACATGCCGGCGTCGCCGTGCTGCAGCAGCTTTGCGAGCCCTCGACTCCGCTTGCAGTTGAGCCGCCACTCTCACCTTTTCATCCATAGCGGGCACGCCATTATCAGAAGCGACGCTTATCATCCATGGCTGAAGAGAGAAAGAGAGCGCGCGTCGGGAAACGAACGCCCTTGTGCACCCCAGCGCCCCTAGCGGACTCCATGCAAACCAGAGCTACGGACGACAAGCGACGAAGAGGATGAGGGGCGCCACGGCTCGGCCCTAAGGTGCTTCGCCCCTGAAAAAAAAATGTGGTTGATCCCTCTTATATAGGAATCGGTATAGAACACGAAAGTGAAACGTGTCTTCACAGAAGTAGTGTAATGTTTATTGCACATTGATATATAATGTCTATTGGTGTTTTGTGGCTAAAGCGCCCTTAGGCGTTGATGCACCCACGCTGACGCCTGGTGGCACGTCTCCTCCATCACGACTACCAACGTCGATGACCATGAGCAACCGTCGTGCATATGGAAGCTGCACTACGCTGCACACGCTAGCACAACGCGAAAGACGAAGCACGTAACTGACACACTAATACAACGCGCAAGACAAAGCACGTAACTGAATCGTCACCGAGTCAAATCAGCGCGTACAGCGCGTCGTAATTGCAGCCTCCGCGATCAACTTCAGAAACATTTTCAGAGCTAATTGCGGAGGCCACGCTCCGCTGTGCTGAGTACGGTGAACGCCACCTAGGTGGCGTTGGTAGTGCTTCTTGATGCCAGCGTCCCTTCGAATGCTGGCATCGAGGCGTCGTAGTGCTGAGACCACCGAAGCGTTCACTGTCGGTGCGCGTTAGTGTCATAATGCAGTACTTCTCTTTTCTGCTCGTAGGCGGCGGCACCGCCCCGAGCAAGAGCGTGGGTACACGGAGGAGTGTTAGATATATAAGGCGCGTCTGTGTAGCTCTCTGCAAATGCGTTTGTGGCGCAATGGGTTAAACGCTCGGCGATCTATCGTCGCGGACCGAGAGGTCGTGGGTTCGATTTCCAAATTTTGCATGTTTGTGGAACTTTTTCTTCTGGTTTCTTTCTTTGTATTATGTTCTATGACGTATTTCCGTGACGGAAATACGTCAGTGAAGTCTTGGTGGACCCCGGCATAAAACACTTTCGTGTTAAAAGAGAAAAATGGTTTCACCCAAAGGGTGAAGCATTCCGGGCGATAACAAACAGTTTTTCATTGTGCTCGAGCTGCTATGGCGAGGTTATAACAATACGTGGAGTGACATCTTGGCAACATTGCATTCTGCCAAGACACCGAGCAAGAATTACATATGAGTGGCAAACCGAGTATTTCGTAATCGTTTCAAAGCTCTCTCTTGAGCCATTGCCCTCCCATGACACCTATATTCCCAATTTATTTGTCTAAATTCACACTTGAATACATAGCCACATCCCCACTGCTCCTTCTTTTACAGTACATAACATTTACTTCTTGAACGGCACTGCCGAATCAAGCACAAAGTACTTTAGTGCTCTTCTCGTTGCAGTAATAGCTTCGTTGTGCCTTTGCTTGAAATGGTAACAAAGCCAAATGACTAACATTAGCTAGGGTGTTTACGCCTATAAAAGGCAGCGACCTTTCAATGCACATTATTTTGTTCTCGTGCAATACTGCCAGTGCTATTTCAAACGAAGCCTCTGTGCAGCTAGTGAAGTGCTATTTATAAGAGCTCTTGAGTGTCATCGCCTGCAGCCAAGGCTCGTGCAGCTTCGGTGCGTATGCTAACGGTGTATACTTTTCTCCATAGTACTAATCTCTGGGTGGCTATACCAGTTTATGGTATAATGAATGCCGCTAATTTTAAATATTTCAGACATTGTTTGGAAAGCCTTTCTTATCGCAAGGTAATTAGTTATTGCACAGTGGATCCAGTACCGCCTACTTGGCAAGCATTACTACCTGGCACTCGGATGCCAAAATGACAAGCGAAAATTCTTTATACTGTACTTCTGATCTGCTGTTTGTCGAACAACGCCAAACTCTCCTCTGTGTTCCTGCTTAAGATCTCCGTCGAAATTTGAACGTACGTTTGAATCTTTTGTGATTCAGCATTTCTAAGTGGGTACTGCTTTCTACTGCTTAGTGCGAGATTGCCATTTTGATTCCCACCCTGCTGACCGCATGCCTATCGAGATGTAATGGAAACTCCCCTTTGTACCTAACGTTAGGCGCACAATAAGCAGTCCGAAATGTCGAAAAGCATTTGCCAATGCTGGTTGAGGAGGTTAAAGAGATGAGTGTCCCCTAACAATAAAGTGCGAAATCTCCTAGTCTCCCAACCTGGAACTACGTAGCCGTGCCCAGCACCTCCACCAAACTGTAAGGGGGTTTATTTACAAGCAGGGACTACGTAACAACAGCCTTCGCCCAAGAGCGTCGGTCACTGTCTCGCGCTCTCCGGGCGGCTGGGCTTCGTCATCCTCTCTGAATGGCTGCGGACTCTCTTCCCCACTACATTGTTGATTAAATTAGCGAACACAGTCGGAAATTATTCAATAAGATAGCATAAACTACCCTCACCATAATAATAATTAACAATACCTGGTTACAGAAATTTATAACCACTTAAAGGTTGCATCTAGGAAATGCTTTCCAGTGATCCTGAGTTATAAAGACCACATATTTTCTACGGTCCATGGTAGTCTTTTCAACCAACATAGTTGGCACCAGTGTGCTGGAAGGCTTGCGTTCTCGTTTTAGTTTCGTTCCATTGAAGAAAGTTCCGTTCCGGTTCTGCTCCGGAACGAAAAAAAAATGTTCCGTAATGGTTCATAACGGTTTTGGTTCGCATGCAAAAATGTTCAAGCAGTGTAATAATAAAAACATAGTATTGATTGTTCTCAATAACTTCAGAATAGCTTTCTCAATATATTTCTAAAATATTTTTCTCTCAATTTACTTGTCTGTGCGCGCGGTAACCGTTTTGCGCATGGTTTGATACGGTAGCGCAAATGTGATGCGGCTAACGATGAGGGCTTGCACTAGTCGTCTCGTCCTCGGTGAGGCTCATCTACCGTCAGGATATTCAGGCTAATATAAATTCTGAGATCATGCTCAGTGCCTTGAGTCATGGCACTGAGCATGATCTCAGAAGCAGTGCGTCTTCGAGTGCACCCACCGAAATGCGAGACCGCTGTTTTCCGATAAAACGAACTTAAACGAACAAAAACGAACGATAAAGCTGCGGTAGCAAAGCGTTGTAACCGTAGAAAACGAAACGATGAGCTGTTCAGCGTGCAAGCTCTGGGTTCTGCTATGATCCCGATCTGCTGCTGTACCGATCGGCAGGCTTATGTTAGTGGAGCGCTCGACGGGCTATCCATCACACTATCGCTGCCTGAGATACACACTCACGCGGACCCCCGAGATAAGCGCCAATTCTCACGTTGCGTGACGCCGGTTGCTGCGGATTGCCGACTTTGCCCTTGAACCGAAAGCTGATCAAAAATATTTCGGTTTCACTTCGGAACAAAATAATAAATAATGTTTCGGTTACGTCTTCGTTCCGGTGAAAAATTTCGTTTATTTTCGTTTTTTGTTTTTGTTGTTCAGTTCAGACACAATGGTTGGTACCACCATGCAGGCTGTTCGCGTATTGTAGGAAAAATATAACCATAGCCCCTTAAGGAGATCTCTAACATTCATTTCACCCACACGCACACACGCGCGCGAATATATATACCGGGTGTTTCACCGAACATTTTCAAAAATTCTTAAAGGTTGCCTGTGGCCATGGAGGAAGGAAACAAAACAGGAGAGGCCCTGACGTCACTTTTTTGAAGCCGGAAGTGCAGCCATGTTGGTGTGCCACCTCTCTTTGCGCCTCCAATCAGGGGTTCTGCAGCTCGCCGGAGCAGATGGGCGCGAACTTTGAACTTGCATTGTTACGAGCGGCCGGAAGTGTCTGCTGCCGACGCGCGTCAAAACAAAGCTTACGACACTTCTGTAGCAGGTTTAGTGAAGCAGACGCGCTGCTGTGTTTTTCCGTGGCACGTTGAAGAAGACGACGAAGACCCGCACCGTTATTGCTTGAGTGTATCTATTGCTGGCTAACACTCACACTCACAAACTCAAAACACAACTTTCCAGCTTACACACCAAACCCCAAAGTCAGCTTTTCTCGCGAACAAAAGGTGCTGCGGGAAAGACACTAGCGGAAAAATCTTATTTCACTTTTCAGAGACCGAGAGCAGCAGCGAAGCTTCAGGAGCGCGGTTGTCATGGCAACGTTGACATTTGGGGTACCCATCCCAGTGCTCCTTTGCGAAAAACAGCACGTGACTTCCGCCACACCTTCTCCAATACGCTCGTGCTGGCCAGGGACTCTCCTGGGGTTTCCTTCCTCCATGCCTGTGGCAGATAGCACAATTCTAGTTCGCGAGCTCGTTTACTCGAACAGGCTGACATTACTTGCACAAAAAGTGAAATGCATAATCGAATAATTAACAAAAATTCACAAATTATTTTTTTAACTAATTACCGGATGGCCCATATTGCAATGTACAAATTGTAGCCATGGAGTTCGCAAGGCGGATCGGATCCACTTGGAATTAATTCACAGGGTTTCACCGGTTTCGAGATATTAATTCCAGAACTTTGCGGACCACAGATCGCGGCCTTTAAAGTTCTCGATGGTATAACCCCAGGCAGCGTATGGTGCGTTAAGGTCGCCCACGATGATCAGTGCTTGTCTGCCCACCACGTTTAACGCTTTGCGGAAAAGCGAGCCAAACTTTACTTTTTGTCGTGGTGGGCTGTATACGTTCAGCACGAACAGGCTTCCCTCCTTTTTTCGGGTAGGTATGATTTCGAGTAGGACGTGGTCTATGTTTCGTATGCAGGTGTCGTGTTCGACAGCCAGTATGTTTCGGTGTACCAGTGTGGTTACTGTTGCTTTTTCATCTGAAGTGCTATGTGATTTGTATCCTGATGATTTCGTGGTCCCCCCGTTTCCTGGAGGGCGATTACGTCCGGTGATTGCTTGGTTTTTACGAATTGCTGCAGGTTGCCCCTATTACGGGGAAACCCACGGCAATTGCACTGCCAAATCGTGTACTCGTTACGCAGCGCCATGTTGGTTACTCGAGTCCGTGCAGCTGATCTCAGCCACAGGTGGTCTGCTGTATGGCTTGCTCTTCACCGGCCTCGCTCCTGCGCGTCGGGCGTCTTTCGACACATTTTCCAGCTGCACTACTCTACCCTCGATGGCGTCGAACCGCTGCGACATATCCACTCACATCTGCGTTATCTGCTGTTGTAGATCCGCGCGAATATGGATCAATTGCTGTTGTAGACCGGCGAACATTTCCTGGAACATGCCTTTTACTTCTCCGAGTGCAGAGTCGCTATGCTCGTCTGCTTTTTTCCTTTGCCCTTCGCTTATGCGGTGACGTCTCTCCACTTATCGGCGTGGGTACAAGATGAGGACAAATATTTTGATGAATATTTGTCATTCAAGAACTTTGTTTATATTTTTGTACATATGCAACAGCCAGGGAAAAACCTCAATGACGCTGCCCTTCGTTGCAATAGATTGCGCTGGAGCAGCTGTTAGTGGTCGTGCATTCTAATTACACCGAGATTATAGTCGCAACAGTGAGTATATATAAAAAGCAAGAGTTCTGCAAGATATACATTAGAAATGCGAAAATAGAATGGAATATACAAATGCGAAGTTATAACTTGATAAAGATAAAAAAAATGTCGCTGAAACAAAGTTCACTGCTGCCATACACAAAACCTCGCAACAAGATATTTATATATACGCATAGGTCTCCAATTAATCTACGTATGTCAGCAAACTTCACTGTATATAATGCGTCAAACAAGACAAGTAAACATGTTGAGCAGTCACAGATAGTAAACTTTATACGTAGAAAGACAGACGATCCAGGCAAGAACAAAACTATGATCGCAGAAATCGTGATATGTACTTGGGTCATGCGGCGGTCGCGACAGCACCATATGGGTAGGATAAAAAAGGAATAATGCAGAAATCAGTACGAAAATGTGTAATTTAACTGCGTGCAGAGCGGCAACAAATATTCTGCACCCGAAATTAAAGAAGCGCATTGCTTTGGTTCAAAAAAGAAGTAAAAGCAGGTAGCTAAAAATGAAATAAAAGGCCAAACAAAAGCCACAGATGATGCGGCAAGTTGAACTACCCAATATGCGAGTGTGTTTGTTGGGAAACACCGCGTGGGCAGGGCTTTCAATGAGCAAGGTCGGTCAAAATTGGTTATTGATGTCTTCATAATTTTCGATTGATGCTAACGCAATTTTCAATTATGATGTTGTTAGAATACAGGGTGAAAATTTCTGCGGTTTTAAAAGCTAATGAACAGTCATACGTTTTCAAAATTACGAGTTTATGGACCTAAAGGAACAAAGCTTTTTACTTGCATTGATTTTTCTTCTTCGCTATCTAAAGGACAAACTTCACTCGGCGGGGAAGTTTAGCGAAGCGGTCAATGACTTCGGACACGCTGATGCCGACGTTTCTGTGGGTGTATAGAAGCGCCAGCCTAACCATGCGTTCCACAGACATTGTAGAGCGCAAGTAGTTTTTTTAGTAATCGCATGTTAAAAATATTCTCTCGGCGCTGGCAGTGGTCACTGCAATGGTGACTAGAATCTGCAGCAGTTTGTACACATTTACATAGAACCTGCAGTCGCAATAACAGAGGGCATCTATTCCGATGCTAAAACCTAAAAACACTCCTTCGATGTCGTTGGCATCCTTGTTTTGGTAGCTTGCACAAACAATAAGCTGTTCGATTCCAGCAATATTCGTCGTTTAGTCAGCAAGTATGGAGAAGCAGCCTAAGTGCAGCGTTTACTTTTGCATCTAGGCTTTCTTTGACAATTTTCCCACAAATTTTATAATTTGGTTTTGTACATCTGGGCTTAATTAAATGCGAGGCACTACTGGAGCAGCTTTCTGAATAGTTCTTCAGATATTTATCTCCACAATCAGCTCATGCGAAGAATCGCTCTGAGAATACCAGTATTTTCAGCAGGGCTTTGCTTAAATCCATAGGACCACTGTCCCTATGGCCATGGAGAGCCAGTTCTTGTCGCCCGCAAAAAAGAACTGCCTCAATAATAGGCCGTTAACTTTCTTCTGTTTTATCTTATTTTACTTTGCCTGCACTAGTCCAGCTGGTTGATCACATTGGGCGTGCTTCCTGAAAATGTTTGGAGAAATGTATCAGCTGCCAGCTGGCAGTCAGGGTGATATTTAGTGTTTTCGTGTGTGTGGAAGATTGTGAGCGCATGCTTCCATTTCTGGAACGCCTTGGACACGAGGGCTTGAGTGCGCGGATGTTGGCCCAAGTTTATAAGATCATTAAACCCCAAAAGTACCAGAATTGAAAATCTGAAGCATGCCTTTGAAAAGGTCAGTGTACCTCTCGCGTCAAAAGTTTATGAGAACTTTATACCCATAAAGTTTTGGAATTGAAATCCATGCACTCCGTACATTCCGCGGCCCCTGCGAGATGTGAGGAAAAATATACCCATAGCCCCTTGAGGACATCTCTAACATTCATTTCACACACACGCACACACGCGCGCGAATATATATACAGGGTGTTTCAGCGAACACTTTCAAAAATTCTTAAACGTTGCCTGTGGCAGATAGCACAATTCTAGTTCATGAGCTGGTTTACTCGAAGAGGCGGACATTACTTGCTCAAGAAACTGAAATGCATAATCCAATAATTAACACAAATTCACAAATTAAGTTTTAACTACTTATCTAGTGGCCCATATTGCGATTTACAAATTGTAGCCGTGGAGTTCGCAAGTCAGATCCACTTGGAACGAATTCTCGGGATGACACCAGTTTCGAGGTATTAATTTCCGAACTTTGCGGTGAAATGCATTGGCCTTCCAGTTAGTTTCTTAAAACGTCGCTTTATGCATTGAGTCACAAAATTAACTGGAACGCAATTAATGCATTTCTCTGCAAAGTTAGGGAATTAATATTTCGAAACCGGTGTAATCCTGTGAAATAATTCCAAGTAGATCCGCCTTTCCAACTCCACGGCTACAATTTGTAAATTGCAATATGGGCCATCAGGTAATTAGTTCAAACTTAATTCGGGAATTTTTGGTAATTATTCGAATATGCATTTCAATTTCTTGCGCCTCTTCGAGTAGACCAGCTCATGAACTAGAATTGTGCTATCTGCCACAGGCAACCTTTAAGAATTTTTGAAAGTGTTCGCTGAAAAGCCCTGTATAACTTAAGTGACGTCGTCCCAGTGTCGTCATGCCACCTTCACTGTGTGATCGACATTTTATTGTAATCATACTGTCGTCAGTCAATCGTGATTATGCCACCCTTGCCAATCCGTCATCGTCAGGCAGTCGATGTCATGCCTCCATTGTCAGACCATCGTCGTAATAACGACGTAGTCATCATGCCCTAATGGGGCACCTCAGGGTCGTCATCCAGCTCTCTCGTCTTGCCATTGTCCTCGCTGTACAAGTTTCGTAATACAGTCGTCATGCCGCGATAGTCTTCATTCACTCGTCGTTATTCCATTGTTCTTGTACCGTTGTCATGACGTCGTGGTCATATATAGTCGTCGTAAAGAATTCGCTTCATACCGTCGTCTGGATGCCGTTGCGGTTGCTCCATTGTCATCACTGTAACTTCGACATCCCGCTCTGGTCTACGTCACGATGGCGTCGTGGTAGTGCCGCCATCGTTACTCCAGCTTACGTCATCCGTCTGTCGTCATGCCGTCATCGTCATGTCATCGTTGCCGGGCAGGTTTCGTAATGCATTAGTCATCACGCCATTGCCATCAATATTTTTCACGTCACCCTGTCGTCCTCATATCTATACTCGCGTTACCATCAAGAGTCATCGTGAAGATGAGTAGTGCCGTAATTTTTAGGCAAAGCATGCAAAGTAGCAGAATATCACAGGCTTGGTTAAGTTTAAACATTATGGCTAGAAAATATTAGTCAAAACAGTATTCTAGGTCGAGACAAGATGAACTAAGAATGTCACAACAGAATATATAAAAAGTGTCGTCCTAAAGGTTATACTATGGCACAAGAAAGCAGGAAAAAGTCGATCGGAGTAAACACAGATTTGTGGCGGACGAAATGAAGAATTGCACATAATGTCGGCATTTGCAGCGTATTCGAAGTAATACAAGCTTCATTGCATTTGACTTACAACCTCGAAGGAAAGTTCAACGAAAAGTTGACGCGGCATTTTATTATTGCAATAACAATAAAAATGAACAGCTGAAATCTATAAAAAAGGTTAGCCAACATGAAACTATTGAAAACAAACCAGTCGTTGAAGAGAGAGAGAGAGATAATTTATTAGAAAGGCAGAGAGGTCGGCCTGAGCTAGCATGCTCTCGCCTTATACTCTGAGCACAGGGGAAAAAAGAAAGGGGACAAAAAAGGGCGATGAAAGATGAGGACAAGGAAAATGTGAGCCAGTGCTTAGAACAAAAAGCATTTTGCCGCTGCTGCAACTTTCTATAGCGCTACCAACTGTAACACGCTAGAAGTAGCAGACAATAAAAACAAAAGAACGCTTGGTGTCGGTACTTCACTTGGAATTAAGACCAAATGGGAAAGTGCAATATATGTACTCGTGGACACCGTTCAACGTTGTTGTGCTTCCAAGACTGACCTATTTGCTCAGAAGGTCAGTAAGTATTCGTGTTCTATTTGGCATAAGCGTCTAAGTCCAGGGTGCTTAGTACCTGTATTATAGGAGTAGTACTGTTTTACCGACAAAACTAGCTAATGCAATCAATGTTACTCTTTTTACAGATAAACGAACACGCAGGCCGATTGAAGGATTGCTATACTAAATGTGGAAAAACTAGATGCTTGAGAAATATATGTTTTCAATGCCACATGATCTTTGAATATTGTTTATTGAATTAGAGCCCCCTACAACCTATCAATAATTTAGTGAATATAAAAGCTATGCAGCGTAGAACATTCAATTAACTATGAGTGCTGATGCTGACTAGTGATGGCGGCTGAGCGTGCTTTCAAATTGCGGCAGCTCTTGTAGGCATACTTTGAAAAGGCCGACTTGCGGTACCACTATCTTTAGTTGTTGCTTCTTTGACTCTATTCCTGCAGCCTCCTGGATGTCGCTACTTGGTGATGCAATCGTGGGGGTCATAGGCCCAGTGTGGCCTTCATGCGTAACTTGCGTGGTCCGAAGAGATACCAGAAATCTAGTCGTTGTACAGGCGGCATCGCTTCAGTTACTTCGTAAAGGTTGATAAGGGCAACGTATAACTTTTTCTAGCAAATTATTGTGCTGTCACGAGCATCAAGAAGTCTATAATGCCACCTGGTGTCGTAAGGCAATTCTTGACGTTAGAAGTGCTCCGGCTACGCGAGCACCTATGCCATTGCTGGACATACATGACTTCTCTTGCCGAATTCGCACCTTATATAACAAGCAAGTTTCCGCATGCAGCTCTGTCTGCTCCCGATGGTTGCAAACACGAGAGGCGCCTAACGTTCGTTGACATGCGGATTGAACATCACCGACATTTGCTGTGTTTGACTTTTGATGTGTCTCTGTGTGTGTTTTAACTACGAAAGAAAAGTTCACTATGCACGGAAATAAATAGCACTCAATAGTTAGTTTTTTTTTCGCAATATTAATGCTAAAGCTTTAAAATCTGGTAAATGCTTTTTTTCTGGTCATATATGTTTCTGCCTACGTCAACCTACACTATTTACTACATATATTCGTCACTAACTTGCATGATAACATTTTAGAAATTAGAAACAAGTTTCCAAACGCCGATATGCACCACTTCGGCGACTTCACCTACCCCGACATTGACAGGCTTAACTTGCGGTGTTGTTCACGAAGCTGTTGTGATTTTATTAACCTCACACTTAATTTTTCCTTGATTCAGTTGTTGGGCACGTCCACCAGAGATTAAAATATATTAAATTTAGTACATTTCTGGAATCTGCCCTGGAAACTGTCAACCGTATAACCAGCATAGATGGATTTAGGGACCATCGCCTGCAACAATTAACAATCAACATATCCACTATACGCAATGTGATTCCAAAGTATATATCGAACTATAAAAATTTGCCGCGTATCTGCGTGCTTCGCTGCAAATGTCGTCGAAAGACGATAGTCTTCTGCCGGCCGTACTACATGAGTGCTGGTCTGATCCGCGGCCACCCGTGATGCTGTTCTCGTACCATTTCCGTCCTGGCATGAAGGTTTGTTTGAACAGATTTCATTTTACCGCATTATTTCATCAAGCGGCCATTCATGTTTTGCCCTGCCTCAGACAGCGCTTCCTTTATGTTGAATCGGCCGCATCTGGCTGGCATTGATAAAATTGAGGAGGCGCTGCGTGAGACATGGACGCCATCTGGCAATACATCGAGAAACATGAGCTTGTGCAGAGGGTTTCCTTCCTCAATGGCAGAGGGTGCTCGTCGGCGCGCAGTCGGGGAACGTCGTTCGTCGGCGCGCATAGCATGGCATTTTAAGCGCAGCTTAAGAAACTAGGGTCTTTAGAGTTACGTATCTATGTATTTTCTATTAAAGGAACACACCTCCTAATACTTACCTAGTGATGTTGCGCCTCAGATATGCGTAATATTTACTTTGTGATCGATAACGTTCACAAGTATGAACAGCCGTACCAGTTTAAGTAGTGTGGGCGGTAAGCAAGTGGTCCAACTTTGGCCGGGTGGCTGAATCGGGTGACAGACAGACAGACAGACAGACAGACAGACAGACAGACAGACAGACAGACAGACAGACAGACAGACAGACAGACAGACAGACAGACAGACAGACAGACAGACAGACAGACCAAATTTTCAGCGTTTAAGTTCCCCAAGAAAGACTATCGTGTTTAATAAAGCTAACTTTGACGCCATCAATGACAGCCTGCAAACATTTTTTGAATCCTTTCTAAAAATATTTCATCTAGGGTGGTAAATGATAACTTGAATATGCACAAAGAAATATTATTGGAGCTAACTTGCACTCATATACCCCGCAATGCCTTGTGCGTAAACATATGAAAGCCTTGGTTCCACCAGACACTTCTAACACTAAGGAACAAAACAGGCGTCTTTTTAAAATCGCGAAGCGTGCCGGCATCGAAGCTTCATAAAAAAAATAAGATCGACTTAGAGAGGCAATACTGTAACCACATTCGTAATGCTATAAATAGATTTCATTCGCACGATCTGCTTTCTCTTATTAAAAACAAACCCAGGAAGTTGTGTCACACGATTGCTCCCCCGAACACTCGTGATGATATAGCATTGCTAGACGACAGTGGGAACCCGGTTGTAGCTGAGGACTGTTCAAGCATACTACTACTTTACTACTATTTTTACTAACGAAGACGATTCCAATATATGCCACGACCTCCTGAAGTAAACTACCAATGCATGTTAGCAATACTCATTTTATCTCAAGGAGTTTTATCATTAATTAACAAACTTAAAATATCGACAAGGTCTGGCGTTGACGACATTAGCACGAAAATTCTTAAAAACACTAGCAGCATTTCCAGCATCATGTTATGTCACATTTTCGAAAGGTCCTTATGAACTGGTGAGATACCAGATGATTGGAAGGTAAGAAGTGTAATCCCGATTTTCAAAAACGGCGATAAACACTCTATTACTAATTACAGACCCATATCACTAACATGTGCCCCATGCAAAATGCTTGAACATATTATCGCCTCAAACATTGCTCAGTTTCTAGAAATTAATGGCTTCTTTTTGACAAAGCAGCATGGTTCCAGGAAAGGCCTTTCATGCGAGACACAGCTAATCGAATTTACTAACAAACTACTTCAGAATATAGACAAAGGTTTTCAGACTGACTGCATGTTCATAGACTTTTCAAAAGATCGCGTAGCCCATGGCCGCATAATATCTAAGTTATCATGTCTTCACCTAGATTCCTTGACAACGTCGTGGATTTAAAATGTCCTATCCTCTCGCAAGCAATTCACAGTCGTAGGTAATCATTCATCCGTATTAAAGGACGTCACATCTAGAGTTCCGTAGAGAAGTGTTCGAGGCCCTTTATTGTTTTTAATTTTCCTTAACGACCTACCAGAAGGAATCACATCAAACATTAGATTATTTGCGGATGACTCTGTAGTTTATCGTAAAATTGGCTCTGGTATTGACCACATCAACTTTCAAGAGGATCTTTACAGGATCACTAATTCGTGCTTATGTTGGCAGATGACCCTTAACACGCATAAATGTAAGTTACTTACCTTCAGCCATAAACTTACCAGCTCCACATTGAACTATTTACTTAACATGAATTCTTTAAATGAAACATCTTTACATAAAAATGTAAGTATCCATCTGACACCAGGCTTATGTTAGTCCAACCATATCGAAAAAATAACCACAAAAGCATCACGCAGGCTTGGTTACTTAAAACGAAATCTTTGCGGTGCACCGTCCACTACAAGAAGGCTAGCCTACCTAGCATTCGTTCATCCTCAATTTAAATTTGTATAATCCATATGATGACCTCACCAAGCATACCTAATCCAGTCTTTTGAAGTGATACAAAACCATGCGGCGCGTTTATAGTTTGCGATTACACACGACACTCATGCGTCACCGAAATGAAGTCAAAACTGCCAATTCCGTCTCTCGATTCACGTCGAAACATTTCACTCATCTGCCTCCACCATAAAAGAATTTACGGCTATCACACTTCTACGCCACCGCTTGCTCAGGCCCATCATACTTCTCGTCGCCTTCATAATCACCGAAGGTTGCAACGCCTGTTCGGCCGAACAAAAGCATTTAATTTATCTGCTTTACCATGGGCTGTGTCATATTGGAAGGGTCTTCCAGATAAAGTGGTCGATATGTGCAACCCTGATGCATTTAAGGAGGAATTGCATGTCTTGTTTTAATAGCTTATCTCGTCTTTTTTTTTCTTTTTTTTTTTTCGTCTAACATAGTAGAAATATGTAGCCACTGTATGTCTGAGTGGCACTAAAGGTCTCACTTTTGCCGGTCTTACTTTAGAACTCGAACCGAGCAAAATTTTCCTATCTGCATTTATTGCTCATTTCCTCGATTTTCGTATGTGCATTTACTATCCTAATCAAAACTGACCCAACATGACCTGTGCATTGAAACGTTTTGTTGTTGTCGTTGATAATATGCTGATTACTCGTATTTCAAAACTTGACAACATTCGCTCCATGTTATTGGTGTCAATTTTTTTATAACCCCTCCACATAATGTTCCAATAGGAACCTGTGATGTACCTGAATAGATAAATAAATAAATACTAGGCTCCAATTGACGCCGGTGAGTATATTATGGCCGTGCTAATTCCAAAGTCCCTCTCATCTTATAATTCAGAACACCAAAATCTGTGAATTGTGGTACCACTAAGAGGGCAACTGGGTTAATAGGATGCGAAGCAAACTGTACGACAAATTTAGCGCTCAGCTACTCTGCGTTCCCTATAACTTGCAACAATACGCGGATGTTTTACATGCACAATTTGGCATTCATTAATAACAATGAATTAAAACAGTGATTCTGCCATTAAACAGTACATCTTTGCAAGAGTGGGCCTTGCATCTTCCTCACTATAAAATTGATTCCTCTTTCCTTCTCTCTGAAATGAATACTTGTACTATCTGTAATTTGTATGCTGTTTCAGCCAACATATCCATTCGCGCGCACACTAGCACCAGGTTTACAGTCAGTAGGTGCAGCACAACACATGTGGCTCGCCTTTACTTCCTTTCTCTGATCGGCTCCTAACGAGGCATGGTAAGGAACATATAGGAAGCATTGACGCGTCGTACAAGTGAATTACCATAACTATTAGAATAATTAGCACCAACAGCCTGCAAGTTTTGTCTGCTGTGAAGAAAGCAAATTGCTGATGCGCCAACATTGCATAGTCTTGAAGAATACTTCTGTGCCTTTTAACCTGACAAAATAATCACAGATTGCCTGGAGGGACGAAAACAACTGCGGCGATTCGCTTTTACTACGCACTGCGTCGCAGCATCTGCCGTCGTGTCTCATGAGTAATTAACTTAGTGCGTGTGTTTGCATAGAATACTCTTCACGTAATGAAATAGCTTAATGAGTTGAAACATTGGGGGGCGGCTAAACAGCTGTTGTAGCTCCATAAATAATCTCACGCCTGCCCTCCTTGCTCACAGTTTAATAAGACGTTTCGTGATCCGCTCAGCCTTCGGCGTCTGCTTTCTATGCATACAAACTAACGAACTCTGCACTTACCCCTGGTTCTTCTACAGAGTCGCAACTATGTCTTTCCTTGCAGATTTAGGAACAATGGAATAGCTGAAACTTTCAGCTTAAACACTGCAGATGTTCCATTCACATTTTGAATGAACTTTAAGTTTGTTGAGGCTGTCAGGGTGGGGGGAGGGAGCACGAAAACATTTATTTGTGCATATTCTGTTGTTCCTGATCTTTGCTTTACTGTGCCTTCTGTCGTAAGCTAAAATAGGGAAAAACAAGTTCCAAGCAGTCTCAACAAAGCGGTAATTGAAGACTTATTTGTTACAGCCGGCACACCAGGCAGCAAGATGCAGACGAAGGCTTGCATTGGAATTCTCTTATTGCTTGTAAGGAACTGTCTTGCATTGTCTTGACCAGAAATTAAGCATATGCATGATTTTGAAACAGCCAGTGCATAGGCATGCATTAATTCATCGGCCAACTTTGGCACTAATTTAGGACAATTAGAAAAGAAGTTACCTCGTATGAGAAAGCTGTAAATCTTGCAGAAACCTTTTTTATCTGCTGGAGAGTCTACTGACCGTGAAAATGGCACCTGTTGATAATTAATTTACTCAAAATGCATATCCATGTGAAGAGACATATAAGCTTTTGCTTAGAATGAAGCAATTTCACACCGGATTCAGGACCTGATTTTCTGCTTACGGAGTTGAAAAATACACGAAACTCAAGCCATAAACAACTTCGCTGTGAAACATGTGAAGCCTTACAGCATGATACAGCGGTACTTTCTAAAATTCAGTTCATAGTGCCAAAGACGTTTATGCTTCCGGGAGCTTTTTTCCTTTCACAGGCTGGAGAGCGAACACGGTCATTCATTGCGTTTCTCACCTTTACACAATAATACTCGTATTTGAGAAATCAAACTATAAATTTCCATTTCTATGGAGCTTCCACTGGTATGTCAAACCGTTATGAAGAGAGGAGTCCAGATAATGCAGCGCATACCATTTGCGCACAGGAATACGTGACTACTTGAAGCATTGACCCGAAGCGGTCTTGTTGTAGAATGCTTGCGCTTTATCATATTCATCGTGGAATCCTATGGCTGTCGTAGTAAATTGGTCCCTCGACTACATTTATAGAACGAGAAAACTACTCCATAAGTGCGATGCTACTATATGAAAATTATGAATGTTTAACTGCTAATAAACTGTCCGGTAGACAATTAGCCGTAGCCCGTCTACGTTGTAATTTTGATAAAGAAAGCTAATCCTTGAAAGTTGCTGAAGAACCAGAGCTGTCATGATTGCCGTGGGAATACTGAATGCAGCTTTCTGTGCCCTGAAGGAAATTGTAACATAGAACGTACACTTGCGAACTACGGATATATCATTTTACAGCGACATTTTGTGTGCGATTTTATTGGCGTAGATAGAATAAGTAGGTGGGTGCATATGATATTAAGTGGATGCCTTTATTCATCTTTCCAGGTTACTGAAAGACAAGGTAAGCTATATTTACTACACTTTACAGCACAGTTTGGAGCGCCACTTGACTAATTAAAATATTTTTTAATTGTGGATTTCAACTCAGTGTGCAGAAACTGCACGTATTGGAGTGCTCCGGATCAACTTTGAGCATCTGAGTTACCGTAGCGCCAACCAAATCACAGCGCACCAGCGTTTTTGCATTTGCCTTCATGCGATTGTGGCTGCCGCGTCCAGGAGGAGGACTCGCGACTTCGAGGTCAGAACACTGACCTGTACTATGCTGGATGCCGCTTCGCCACTCGCCGAGCCGGGTGCAGGTGAAGCCATCGCAAATGCGGCATCGTGCAGCAGCTTGTCCCGGAAGTAGGTCGCATGCTTCACTTACTAGTGCGCTTGGTCGTATAATATTGCGGCCGTAACAATTTTCCTCGTGGTTTACCACGTTTTAGGGGCTCTTGTCGTCGCTTTATATCTGGTAAGGGTTATTATGATAATCTGAACCCCTATGCGATATTTTTTATTTCATAACGCGTTTTCTCAATCGCCAGTGTTTCTCGCGCGCGCCGCTCATGTTTGCGACGCTGCCGGTATGGCAATGACCAATTTTTGATGTCTATTCAAAAGACATCTCCCGCCTTCCTGGGTAGTTTACGCCATAATGAGCAGGTATCTTAGGGGAAGAAAAAAAAAGATGCCGAGCTGCCATGCAGGCGAAGTGTCGCTAGAAAGTATCGAATTGCCGACTTCCGGGACAATTAGGAGCTTACTTCCGGCGGCTTCAGTTGATGACGCTCGATGCGCTATCCAAATGTAGCGATCAGTGGGTCAAAAGTGCAACGTCATAGTAGGAGAACCACCGCGGCGGACGACGACAATATCTACCATACTGTTTACATGAACGACGCAGTCGATAGTTATTTCACCTCAACGTCTGAATTATTTGAGCTGTCGCATATTGCCTACAGAGACACCTGACTGCTGCAGCCACCCAAAGCAAGCCACACTTGTAGTACGGGTGTACCTTCTAGTGCGGTGAACGATCGAGTGTGGTTTGCGCTTGGCGGCGCTGTAGAAGGTGCCCGGAAACGGAAGCTGTCGAAAAGGGGTGTCCAGTGATTTGCCGCAGGAATGTAGCCTCAACTTTTCCTCCCCCCGCCTCCTTCCCCACTGTAGAGTAGCAGGCCAGAGCAAACTAACGCTCAAACCGACCTCTGCCTTTCTTCAAATAAACCTCTCTCTCTCTCTCTCTCTCTCTCTCTCTAGCCTCAACTACAGGTGCATGATGTGCGATCATGCGATCAGTTGACCATGCTTCTCTCATTTCTTGTCGTTTAATGCAAGTTTTGCTTCCTCCTCGCTCTCATGATGTCGGAATTTGAATGCGCTGCCACTTCGGATGCCCGGTTATCTTAAAGTAAGAACTCTTTGGTTAAGAAAATGCACACGCACAGCGCAGCTGAGTTAATTCCACCCCTCATTCTCCTTATCTTTTGAATGCGGAGACGGCGGAACAGAAGGGAGCACACCAACATGATTATGATCAGTGGCAATAACAACGTAATCTTCATAAGACATTTCAGTAGTGTGGTTTTCTGGGCCAGTTTGTGTATGTGACAAGATAGGGAGGATCCCGCAATCCGCCTTTTTCCTGTTCCTGTGCTGCCCTCTGCCGCACGCGGCTGGAAACGTTTTGGAAGTGTGCCGGGGATTTCGCCGGTTGATTTGTGGACCTGCGTCCATGTTGAGTGCGCGTCGGGTGTGCGTTTCGTGGATTGCGAATAATTGTTAATGGCTTCTCTGGGGCAGAATGTCATTCCTGTACTCAATGTGGCACTCACCGACTACGGGGTGAGCAGGCCTAGTGCACTGTTGTGCAAACAGTGCGGCCAAAAGAGGCACACTGAGTTCCGTCTGCCGACGCAGCTGCCTTGGAGTTTATTGTCGCTGATTTGTGCCCTTTGAGCACGATTTTTGTATTTTTTCGCACATTCTTTGGAAATTTAGCATATTCAAGAAGTCTTCGAGCGCAGCCTTCCCCGCCGGATTATCAAGGCCGTGCACTTGTATACATCGACATCTACAGCCACAGCCACAGATCGCTGTTAGTGTCAAATATCGGAGCGAAGGTACATCACTGATATAAAATAGTGTTAAACGTAGCAAAACATACATATCTTCACACGTGAGCCGTGTTCCACCCTGAGACGAGTTCTACTTAAACAACAGCAATTGGCTGTGATCCAGATACATATATTACGGGCTGATCATTTATTACTGATTCTCGCTTTATATAACTTCATCATAATTAGTTTGTTATAAAGCATTATTAGAGAAATCTGTGCTCGCATAAGCGCTCATTTAAAGGTCGTGTTGTTCTCTCGCGAAAACGCGGATGCCATCGCAGCAGAGCGAGATGGCTGTTTATGCTGCTTTAGCGAATGCACCGTCTCTTGTTACTCCTTGGACATAGGGGTAAGCAGTACATTACTCGAATTTTAAAATGTGCCAGCATAATAACGCGTACAGATCCACCCATCTGCGTAGCGAATGCGACCGGCAGCCAGGTGTTGGCACAGCTAGCGCTGTATCGCCGATTGCCGCTAACTGTGTACGCACCGCGTGAAGATGAAGAGTCGTTGATTTCAAATCAGTAAGGCCAGAAACGAACACTAAAGGCAGTTTCCTTCGCCCTAACTGCTTACATTTCAGTTCAGTTGCGCTGGTAGCAGGTGCAAGAACTCGACGGCGCCAGGCCTAAATCTTCGCTGAACATGATCAACATTGGCTCACACTTGATGTTCTCGGCAAGAGAGGGATGAAGTTTATGCATTTCAACTCCGTAGGCATCTTTCACTCATTTTGAGCACGATTAATGCAATTATATATACACATGTGTATATTATATGATCATATATACAAGCGAAGGCACAGCGGATATATCGTGTTGTTGGTTCGACGGCCGGTCGCGCGGGGTTCGGTCGAACGATGGCAGGCACGCTGATTTTGTAGGTGCCGTCGACAAAAAAGCCCAACACAGTACAACTCGAGCTTGTCGGCTGCATCGTTGTCGGCAAGATGGTCTCATCGACCCAGACCAATGTTTGCGTGAGCATCTTGTCGGTTTCATAACCACTCAGTATTACCGCGCCCTATAAAACGAGTACGTGAACTCAGGGCGCGCACTGCCGCCACTAGCAAGGAAGGGCCCACGCTGCAAAAAAGGACTTCGCCAGGAACGTGATGATTTTAAGAGTCGCCCAAGTGTAGCACAGGGTTTTTCGTTAAATTTGCTATCCATCAATGAAAGGCGGCAACTACGTGGCTCAGGGTGCAGTCCGGACCACTCGGACGAGACACTGGCCGCTTTCTGTTTTAAATTGGAGTTGCAGTTACGCTGCGAACGATTTTGACACCACAATGACATCGCGGTAGCCCGTGGAGTTTCAACGGGTACACGGGCACCGGCACCGCGGTACACAGTACCCTTTTTTCTTTTTTAACACGAAAGTGTTTATGCCGGGTCCACCAAGACTTCACTGACGTATTTCCGTCACGGAAATACGTCAGCTTACAATGTACACGAACATAATACAAAGAAAGACACCAGAAGAAAAGTTCCACAAACATGCAAAATTTGGAATCGAACCCACGACCTCTCGGTCCGCGACGATAGATCGCCGAGCGTTTAACCCATTGCGCCACAAACGCATTTGCAGAGAGCTACACAGACGCGCCTTATATATCTAACACTCCTCCGGTACCCGCGCTCTTGCTCGGGGCGGTGCCGCCGCCTACGAGCAGACAAGAGAAGTACTGCATTATGACACTAACGCGCACCGACAGTGAACGCTTCGGTGGTCTCAGCACTACGACGCCTCGATGCCAGCATTCGAAGGGACGCTGGCATCAAGAAGCACTACCAACGCCACCTAGGTGGCGTTCACCGTACTCAGCACAGCGGAGCGTGGCCTCCGCAATTAGCTCTGAAAATGTTTCTGAAGTTGATCGCGAGGCTGCAATTACGACGCGCTGTACGCGCTGATTTGACTCGGTGACGATTCAGTTACGTGCTTTGTCTTGCGCGTTGTATTAGTGTGTCAGTTACGTGCTTCGTCTTTCGCGTTGTGCTAGCGTGTGCAGCGTAGTGCAGCTTCCATATGCACGACGGTTGCTCATGGTCATCGACGTTGGTAGTCGTGATGGAGGAGACGTGCCACCAGGCGTCATGGTGGTGCATCAAACGCCTAAGGGCGCTTTAGCCACAAAACACCAATAGACATTATATATCAATGTGCAATAAACATTACACTACTTCTGTGAAGACACGTTTCACTTTCGTGTTCTATATATACCGATTCCTATATAAGAGGGATCAACCACATTTTTTTCTTTTTCTTTTGGTATATGTGTATTTCTTTCTCTATAAATAATTCAGTCGTCATTCAGCGCTGGTGTGTGTCCCCTTTCTTGTCTTGTCGTGTTTTTGCGCTGTTCCCCTATCGAGGTAACATGGCGCTCTCGCAGCAACTATCTTTCGCAACACTTAATGTACGAGGGCTTCGGTCCCGACAGAAGGAGTTGCAGCTACGCCGACTGTTATCAAGCAAACGACTCGACATTGTCGCCTTTGAGGAGGACAAAGATCGAAAGTGATGAGGACACTGCAAGGGCATTAGAGCCCTTTTTGACCGAGTACAATGTTTGTGTGTCTCATGCAGTTGGGTTATCGGCAGGTTGCCTTTTGTTTCTGAGAAAGACCCTTCCGTATACCCTTCACTTATAATGTAGACTCTGAAGGGCGGTGGATATGCTGTGATATTTTGTTGCGTAGCGTACCATGGCGCATCGTGAACGTTTATACATTCAATGATTCCGCCAAACGAATTGCCTTATTTACAAATCTAGCTCCTTTACTGGATTGCGATCGTAATGTTGTTCTCTTAGGAGACTTCAACTGCGTGTGTGTCACAGACCCTGTGAACGAGGCGCAGACGCCGGACCAAATTCCAAAGCCGACTTATCAGCTTCCCAAAATAACCCCATGAAAGCAAGGACAATTAAGAATGGGCCTTCTGGTGCGCAAACGAACGCCGGTTGCTGTCCAAAGACCGAGTCAGAGCCCAGAGTTGTCAAAACACAACAAAATATATTCTTCACACAAGGCAGTTACACACACAACTTGCACACTTAGGCTAGACACAACACAATACATTCAGATGGGTATTCACAAAACACAGGAAAATAATTAACGACAAGCACTAAGAGTCCAACGCGTAAAGTACAAAGTGAACAGGAACGCTAAGTGTCCAATGGTATTCACCGGGTTGGTCTTGAAGTCAGACGACCTCGGCTTAGCTCGGGGCAAATCTCGAAGAAGGATCTTCTTCCGGAAATGCAGACGCTCGATGAACTCGTCGACAAGCTTGCCGGGGAATCCCCTTCTTCCGCACAAGGTCAGTCCCACGTTATATCTCTTCACCGGAGCGCTCCCATCTGAGTCCTTCTGATTCTGGCACGCGGTTTTTATAGCCTTCGACGGTCGTTCTCGAACCTTCGGTCGGAGTCGTGATCCCGTAGCATGCCCATAGCCTGGGAATCTTCTAGTCAATTCTCGCATCTTCGACCGCCGCAGTCGGAGCGTCGTCGAGGGGGGGGGGGGTGATGACTCATCCTGTTGGCGCACGCTCACGCTGTAGTAATCTCTCTCTCTCGACTCGCCTGGTGAGAAGGTGTCTCGGCGTGCGTGCTCTCTCACTCTCTCTCTCTGGTTACCGTCGCTTCGTCTATGCGTCCTAGACGTCTAGACTCCGTTGGTCGCGTCGGCTGTTTGAGGCGTATGCGCTCTCCCCCTCTGTTGAAATTGTCGCGGGGCGGGCGTGCTTCTTTCGCAGGCTTGCGTGACACGGGTCGTGCGCTTTGATTACACGCTCTTTTGTGACTGTGCGACGTGAATGACCGTTCATTACCTAACATTCATAGATACAAAAAGTGTGAAGTGCTATTTAACGTCACTGAAAATGCGGGCCTCATAGATATAGAGCACTGGGGCAAATATCTTGTTCATATACGCACATTCAAGAAAGTTCACATTCTAGACTCGATCGTATATATGTCTCGTCATCGTTGATTTCTAGAAGTCTCTTATGCAAAACTCACCCTATTTCGTTCACCGACCACAGCATGGTAACTACGCGACTAGGCGGAGACACTCGCGCTAGTTTTCGACCTCAGTGGGCACTCTGGTAGATAAATTCGTCCATAATTGGTGATAAAATGTTTACTGGCCAGGTATGTGCTTAGCACTGAAAAAGTGTCTTCTCCCTTGATTTGCCACTATTCGCTGAATGGGAGCTTTTGAAGCAAGAAATCAGATCAGTTGCCATTGAACTTGGCTCTATTAAGTCATTTTTACAAAAAAATATGAGAGAAGAAATTGTTGAACAGTCTTTATAGCCTTCATGAGCTTGAATGTGGATCTCCTGGAACGTACGCTGATGACATTGCAAACGTGAAATGCGACTTGCAAAAGTTTGACGCAGTGCGCTGTAGGGCGCCCGTGTTCTCGGTCA